>NC_068450.1:37414808-37449808 GCF_023373465.1 Oncorhynchus keta
GAGAGAAATACTGTTAGAGAGAGAGAGAGAGAAAGAGAGAGAAACACTGTTAGAGAGAGAGAGAGAAAACACTGTTAGAGAGAGAGAGAGAGAAATACTGTTAGAGAGAGAGAGAGAGAAATACTGTTACTGTTAGAGAGAGAGAGAGAAAAATACTGTTAGAGAGAGAGAGAGAGAGACTGTTAGAGAGAAGAGAAATATTGTTAGAGAGAGAGAGAGAAATACTGTTAGAGAGAGAGAGAGAATACTGAAAGAGAGAGAAATACTGTGAGAGAGAAGAGACTGTTAGAGAGAGAGAGAGAGAAATACTGTTAGAGAGAGAGAGAGAGAATACTGTGAGAGAGAAATACTGAGAGAGAGAATACTGTTAGAGAGAGAGAGAAACACTGTTAGAGAGAGAGAGAAATACTGTTAGAGAGAGAGAGAAAAATACTGTTAGAGAGAGAGAGAAATACTGTTAGAGAGAGAGAGAGAAATACTGTTAGAGAGAGAGAGAGAAATACTGTGAGAGAGAGAGAGAGAGAGAAATACTGTTAGAGAGAGAGAAGATACTGTTAGAGAGAGAGAGAGAAAATACTGTTAGAGAGAGAAACACTGAGAGAGAGAAATACTGTTAGAGAGAGAGAGAGAGAAATACTGTTAGAGAGAGAGAGAGAAAAATACTGTTAGAGAGAGAGAGAAAGAAATACTGTTAGAGAGAGAGAGAGAGAAGAGAGAGAAATGTTAGAGAGAGAGAAATACTGAGAGAGAAATACCAGAGAGAGAGAGAGAAATACTGAGAGAGAGAAGAAACACTGTGAGAGAGAGAGAGAGAGAGAGAATACTGTTAGAGAGAGAGAGAGAAAATACTGTTAGAGAGAGAGAGAGAACACTGTTAGAGAGAGAGAGAGAATACTGTTAGAGAGAGAGAGAGAGTAATACTGTTAGAGAGAGAGAAAGAGAAATACTGTTAGAGAGAGAGAGAGAAATACTGTTAGAGAGAGATACTGAGAGAGAAATACTGTTAGAGAGAAATACTGTTAGAGAGAGAAATACTGTTAGAGAGAGAAATAGAGAGAGAGAAAATACTGTTAGAGAGAGAGAGAGAGAAATACTGTTAGAGAGAGAGAGAGAGAAATACTGTTAGAGAGAGAAGAGAAACACTGTTAGAGAGAGAGAGAGAAATACTGTTAGAGAGAGAGAGAAACACTGTTAGAGAGAGAATATAGATAGATTAATACTGTTAGAGAGAGAGAAATACTGTGAGAGAGAAATATATAGAGAAACACTGTGAGAGATATATATATATATAAACACCGAGAGAGAAAAACACTGTTGAGAGAGAAATACTGTAGAGAGAAAACACTGTTTGGGAGAGAGATAGATAGAAAAATACACCTAAGAGATATATAGAGAAATACTGTTGAGAGAGAGAGAGAGAAATACTGTTAGAGAGAGAGAAACACTGTTAGAGAGAGAGAGAGAGAGAGAAATACTGTTAGAGAGAGAGAGAGAAATACTGTTAGAGAGAGAGAGAGAGAAATACTGTTAGAGAGAGAGAGAGAAATACTGTGTTAGAGAGAGAGACACTGTTAGAGAGAGAGAGAGAAACACTGAGAGAGAGAGAGAGAACACTGTGAGAGAGAGAGAGAAAATACTGTTAGAGAGAAATACTGTTAGAGAGAGAGAGAGAAAATACTGTTAGAGAGAGAGAGAGAAATACTGTTAGAGAGAGAGAAAAATACTGTTAGAGAGAGAGAGAGAGAAATACTGTTAGAGAGAGAGAGAGAAATACTGTTAGAGAGAGAGAGAGAGAAACACTGTTAGAGAGAGAGAGAGAAATACTGTTAGAGAGAGAGAGAGAGAAAATACTGTTAGAGAGAGAGAGAGAAAAACACTGTTAGAGAGAGAGAGAGAAAACACTGTTAGAGAGAGAGAGAGAGAAATACTGTTAGAGAGAGAGAGAAATACTGTTAGAGAGAGAGAGAGAAATACTGTTAGAGAGAGAGAGAAATACTGTTAGAGAGAGAGAGAAATACTGTTAGAGAGAGAGAAAAACACTGTTAGAGAGAGAGAGAGAAAACACTGTTGAGAGAGAGAGAGAGAGAACACTGTTAGAGAGAGAGAGAGAGAAACACTGTTAGAGAGAGAAAGAGAAAACTGTGAGAGAGAAATACTGTGAGAGAGAACACCGAGAGAGAGAGAGAAATACTGTTAGAGAGAGAGAGAGAGAAACACTGTTAGAGAGAGAATAGAGAGAGAGAGAGAAATACCGTTAGAGAGAGAGAGAGAGAGAAAAATACTGTTAGAGAGAGAGAGAAATACTGTTAGAGAGAGAAAAACTGTTAGAGAGAGAGAGAGAGAGAGAAATACTGTTAGAGAGAGAGAGAGAAATACTGTTAGAGAGAGAGAGAGAAATACTGTTAGAGAGAGAGAGAGAGAAATACTGAGAGAAATACTGAATACTGTTAGAGAGAGAGAAGAAATACTGTTAGAGAGAGAGAGAGAAATACTGTTAGAGAGAGAGAGAGAAATACTGTTAGAGAGAGAGAGAGAGAAAGAGAATACTGTTAGAGAGAGAGAGAGAGAGAAATACTGTTAGAGAGAGAGAGAGAGAAATACTGTTAGAGAGAGAGAGAGAAAATACTGTTAGAGAGAGAGAGAAATACTGTTAGAGAGAGAGAGAGAAAACACTGTTAGAGAGAGAGAGAGAGAGAAATACTGTTAGAGAGAGAGAGAGAAATACTGTTAGAGAGAGAGAGAGAGAAAATACTGTTAGAGAGAGAGAGAGAAGAAATACTGTTAGAGAGAGAGAGAGAGTTAGAGAGAATAGAGAGAAAATACTGTTAGAGAGAGAGAGAAACACTGTTAGAGAGAGAGAGAGAAATACTGTTAGAGAGAGAAGAAAATACTGTTGAGAGAGAGAGAGAGAAATACTGTTAGAGAGAGAGAGAGAGAAATACTGTTAGAGAGAGAAATACTGAGAGAAATACTGTTAGAGAGAGAGAGAGAGAGAAATACTGTTAGAGAGAGAGAGAGAAAGAAACACTGTTAGAGAGAGAGAGAAAATACTGTTAGAGAGAGAGAGAGAGAAATACTGTTAGAGAGAGAGAGAGAGAAATACTGTTAGAGAGAGAGAGAGAAATACTGTTAGAGAGAGAGAGAGAAAGAGAGAAATACTGTTAGAGAGAGAGAAGAAACACTGTTAGAGAGAGAGAGAGAGAAGAGAAATACTGTTAGAGAGAGAGAGAAAATACTGTTAGAGAGAGAGAGAAAACACTGTTAGAGAGAGAAAAATACTGTTAGAGAGAGAGAGAGAGAAAACTGTTAGAGAGAGAGAAAAACTGTTAGAGAGAGAGAATACTGTTAGAGAGAAGATACTGTTAGAGAGAGAGAGAGAGAGAGAAACACTGAGAGAAAATACTGTTAGAGAGAGAGAGAGAAATACTGTTAGAGAGAGAGAGAGAGAAATACTGTTAGAGAGAGAGAGAGAGAAATACTGTTAGAGAGAGAGAGAGAGAAAATACTGTTAGAGAGAGAGAGAGAAATACTGTTAGAGAGAGAGAGAGAGAGAAATACTGTTAGAGAGAGAGAGAGAAAAGACTGTTAGAGAGAGAGAGAGAGAAATACTGTTAGAGAGAGAGAGAGAGAAAATACTGTTAGAGAGAGAGAGAGAGAAACACTGTTAGAGAGAGAGAGAGAAAAATACTGTTAGAGAGAGAGAGAGAGAGAAGAGAGAGAAATACTGTTAGAGAGAGAGAGAGAAAAAATACTGTTAGAAGAGAGAGAGAAATACTGTTAGAGAGAGAGAGAGAGAGAAATACTGTTAGAGAGAGAGAGAGAGAAATAGAGAGAGAAATACTGTTAGAGAGAGAGAGAGAAAAATACTGTTAGAGAGAGAGAGAGAAATACTGTTAGAGAGAGAGAGAGAGAAATACTGTTAGAGAGAGAGAGAGAAATACTGTTAGAGAGAGAGAGAGAGAAATACTGTTAGAGAGAGAGAGAGAGAAATACTGTTAGAGAGAGAGAGAGAGAAAACACTGTTAGAGAGAGAGAGAGAGAAATACTGTTAGAGAGAGAGAGAGAAAAAATACTGTTAGAGAGAGAGAGAGAGAAGAGAGAGAACACTGTTAGAGAGAGAGAGAGAGAGAGAGAAATACTGTTAGAGAGAGAGAGAGAGAAATACTGTTAGAGAGAGAGAGAGAGAAATACTGTTAGAGAGAGAGAGAGACAGAGAGAAATACTGTTAGAGAGAGACAGAGAGAAATACTGTGAGAGAGAGAGAGAAATACTGTTAGAGAGAGAGAGAGAGAAATACTGTTAGAGAGAGAAATACTGATAGAGAGAGAAATACTGTTAGAGAGAGAGAGAGAAATACTGTTAGAGAGAGAGAGAGAAATACTGTTAGAGAGAGAGAGAGAAAATACTGTTAGAGAGAGAGAGAGAAATACTGTTAGAGAGAGAGAGAGAAATACTGAAAATACTGTTAGAGAGAGAGAGAGAAAATACTGTTAGAGAGAGAGAGAGAGAAAAATACTGTTAGAGAGAGAGAGAGAGAAATACTGTTAGAGAGAGAGAGAGAAATACTGTTAGAGAGAGAGAGAGAGAAATACTGTTAGAGAGAGAGAGAGAGAAAATACTGTTAGAGAGAGAGAGAGAGAAAAAAATACTGTTAGAGAGAGAGAGAGAGAAATACTGTTAGAGAGAGAGAGAGAAATACTGTTAGAGAGAGAGAGAGAAATACTGTTAGAGAGAGAGAGAGAGAAATACTGTTAGAGAGAGAGAGAGAGAGAAGATACTGTTAGAGAGAGAGAGAGAGAAAATACTGTTAGAGAGAGAGAGAGAGAAAATACTGTTAGAGAGAGAGAGAGAGAAAATACTGTTAGAGAGAGAGAGAGAGAATACTGTTAGAGAGAGAGAGAAATACTGAGAGAGGGAAACACTGAGAGAGAGAAATACTGTTAGAGAGAGAGAGAGAAGAGAATACTGTTAGAGAGAGAGAGAGAGAAATACTGTTAGAGAGAGAGAGAGAGAAAATACTGTTAGAGAGAGAGAGAGAAGAAATACTGTTAGAGAGAGAGAGAGAGAGAGAAATACTGTTAGAGAGAGAGAGAGAGAAATACTGTTAGAGAGAGAGAGAGAGAAAACACTGTTAGAGAGATAGAGAGAGAAATACTGTTAGAGAGAGAGAGAGAGAAACACTGTTAGAGAGAGAGAGAGAGAAATACTGTTAGAGAGAGAGAGAGAGAGAAATACTGTTAGAGAGAGAGAGAGAAATACTGTTAGAGAGAGAGAGAGAAATACTGAGAAATACTGTTAGAGAGAGAGAGAAAGACTGTTAGAGAGAGAGAGAAAACTGTTAGAGAGAGAGAGAGAAAATACTGTTAGAGAGAGAGAGAGAAAATACTGTTAGAGAGAGAGAGAGAAATACTGTTAGAGAGAGAGAGAGAGAAATAATACTGTTAGAGAGAGAGAGAGAGAAAATACTGTTAGAGAGAGAGAGAGAAATACTGTTAGAGAGAGAGAGAGAAAATACTGTTAGAGAGAGAGAGAGAATACTGTTAGAGAGAGAGAGAGAGAAAATACTGTTAGAGAGAGAGAGAGAGAGAGAAATACTGTTAGAGAGAGAGAGAGAGAGAGAAATACTGTTAGAGAGAGAGAGAGAGAGAAATACTGTTAGAGAGAGAGAGAGAGAAAATACTGTTAGAGAGAGAGAGAGAAAGTTAGAGAGAGAGAGAAAATACTGTTAGAGAGAGAGAGAGAAAAAACACTGTTAGAGAGAGAGAGAGAGAAACACTGTTAGAGAGAGAGAGAGAGAAATACTGTTAGAGAGAGAGAGAGAGAGAAATACTGTTAGAGAGAGAGAGAGAGAAATACTGTTAGAGAGAGAGAGAGAGAGAAAATACTGTTAGAGAGAGAGAGAGAGAGAAATACTGTTAGAGAGAGAGAAAGACTGTTAGAGAGAGAGAGAGAAATACTGTTAGAGAGAGAGAGAGAGAAATACTGTTAGAGAGAGAGAGAGAAGAAATACTGTTAGAGAGAGAGAGAGAGAAAATACTGTTAGAGAGAGAGAGAGAAAATACTGTTAGAGAGAGAGAGAGAGAAATACTGTTAGAGAGAGAGAGAGAGAAATACTGTTAGAGAGAGAGAGAGAGAAAATACTGTTAGAGAGAGAGAGAGAGAAATACTGTTAGAGAGAGAGAGAGAAATACTGTTAGAGAGAGAGAGAAGAGAGAAATACTGTTAGAGAGAGAGAGAGAGAGAAGAGACTGTTAGAGAGAGAGAGAGAAAAATACTGTTAGAGAGAGAGAGAGAGAAATACTGTTAGAGAGAGAGAGAGAGAAATACTGTTAGAGAGAGAGAGAGAGAAATACTGTTAGAGAGAGAGAGAGAAATACTGTTAGAGAGAGAGAGAGAAAAGAGAGAAAAACTGTTAGAGAGAGAGAGAAAAACACTGTTAGAGAGAGATACTGAGAGAGAGAGAAATACTGTTAGAGAGAGAGAGAGAGAAACACTGTTAGAGAGAGAGAGAGAGAAATACTGTTAGAGAGAGAGAGAAAATACTGTTAGAGAGAGAGAGAGAGAGAAATACTGTTAGAGAGAGAGAGAGAGAAATACTGTTAGAGAGAGAGAGAGAGAGAAGAGAGAGAGAGAAACTGTTAGAGAGAGAGAGAGAATACTGAGAGAGAAAAATACTGTTAGAGAGAGAGAGTTAGAGAGAGAAAAATACTGTTAGAGAGAGAGAGAGAGAAATACTGTTAGAGAGAGAGAGAGAAATACTGTTAGAGAGAGAGAGAGAAATACTGTTAGAGAGAGAGAGAAATACTGTTAGAGAGAGAGAGAGAGAGAAATACTGTTAGAGAGAGAGAGAGAGAGAATACTGTTAGAGAGAGAGAGAATACTGTTAGAGAGAGAGAGAGAAATACTGTTAGAGAGAGAGAGAGAAAATACTGTTAGAGAGAGAGAAATACTGTTAGAGAGAGAGAGAGAGAGAAATACTGTTAGAGAGAGAGAGAGAAATACTGTTAGAGAGAGAGAGAGAGAAAATACTGTTAGAGAGAGAGAGAGAGAAATACTGTTAGAGAGAGAGAGAGAAATACTGTTAGAGAGAGAGAGAGAAAATACTGTTAGAGAGAGAGAGAAAACTGTTAGAGAGAGAGAGAAATACTGTTAGAGAGAGAGAGAGAAAAATACTGTTAGAGAGAGAGAGAGAAATACTGTTAGAGAGAGAGAGAGAGAGAAATACTGTTAGAGAGAGAGAGAGAGAAATACTGTTAGAGAGAGAGAGAGAGAGAAATACTGTTAGAGAGAGAGAGAAATACTGTTAGAAAGACTACTGTTAGAGAGAGAGAGAAATAGAGAAGAAATACTGTTAGAGAGAGAGAGAGAAAGAGAAACTGTTAGAGAGAGAGAAAAACTGTTAGAGAGAGAGAAATACAGAGAGAGAGAGAGAGAGAAATACTGTTAGAGAGAAAGAGAGAGAGAGAGAGAGAGAGAAATACTGAGAGAAAGAGAGAAAGAGAGAGAAAAATAAATACTGTTAGAGAGAGAGAGAGAGAAAATACTGTTAGAGAGACTGTTAGAGAGAGAAATACTGTGAGAGAGAAGAAATACTGTTAGAGAGAGAAAATACTGTTAGAGAGAGAGAGAGAAGAGAAAAATACTGTTAGAGAGAGAGAAATACTGTTAGAGAGAGAGAGAGAAAAGAAACTGTTAGAGAGAGAGAAATACTGTTAGAGAGAGAGAGAGAAAACTGTTAGAGAGAGAGAGAGAGAAATACTGTTAGAGAGAGAGAGAGAGAGAAATACTGTTAGAGAGAGAGAGAGAGAGAAATACTGTTAGAGAGAGAGAGAGAATACTGTTAGAGAGAGAGAGAGAAATACTGTTAGAGAGAGAGAGAGAGAAAATACTGTTAGAGAGAGAGAGAGAGAGAGAGAAATACTGTTAGAGAGAGAGAGAGAAAATACTGTTAGAGAGAGAGAGAGAGAGAAAAGAAACTGTTAGAGAGAGAGAGAGAGAAAATACTGTTAGAGAGAGAGAGAGAGAAATACTGTTAGAGAGAGAGAGAGAGAAATACTGTTAGAGAGAGAGAGAGAGAAAAATACTGTTAGAGAGAGAGAGAGAGAAATACTGTTAGAGAGAGAGAGAAATACTGTTAGAGAGAGAGAGAGAGAGAAATACTGTTAGAGAGAGAGAGAGAGAAATACTGTTAGAGAGAGAGAGAGAAATACTGTTAGAGAGTTAGAGAGAGAGAGAGAAATACTGTTAGAGAGAGAGAGAGAAAACACTGTTAGAGAGAGAGAGAGAGAAATACTGTTAGAGAGAGAGAGAGAAATACTGAGAAGAGAGAGAGAAATACTGTTAGAGAGAGAGAGAGAGAAAGAGAGAGAAATACTGTTAGAGAGAGAGAGAGAAATACTGAGAGAAATACTGTTAGAGAGAGAGAGAGAGAAGAAAATACTGTTAGAGAGAGAGAGAGAACACTGAGAGAAATACTGTTAGAGAGAGAGAGAGAGAGAAATACTGTTAGAGAGAGAGAGAGAGAGAAGAGAGAATACTGTTAGAGAGAGAGAGAGAGAAAGAAATACTGTTAGAGAGAGAGAGAGAGAAAACACTGTTAGAGAGAGAGAGAAATACTGTTAGAGAGAGAGAGAAGAACTGTTAGAGAGAGAGAGAGAAAATACTGTTAGAGAGAGAGAGAGAAATACTGTTAGAGAGAGAGAAGAAATACTGTTAGAGAGAGAGAGAGAGAGAAAAAACACTGTTAGAGAGAGAGAGAAAACACTGTTAGAGAGAGAGAGAAATACTGTTAGAGAGAACACTGTTAGAGAGAGAGAGAGAAATACTGTTAGAGAGAGAGAGAGAGAAATACTGTTAGAGAGAGAGAGAAAGAAAACTGTTAGAGAGAGAGAGAGAGAAAATACTGTTAGAGAGAGAGAGAGAGAAATACTGTTAGAGAGAGAGAGAGAAAATACTGTTAGAGAGAGAGAGAGAGAAATACTGTTAGAGAGAGAGAAATACTGTTAGAGAGAGAGAGAAAAACTGTTAGAGAGAGAAATACTGAGAGAGAGAGAGAAAATACTGTTAGAGAGAGAGAGAGAGAAGAAATACTGTTAGAGAGAGAGAGAGAGAAATACTGTTAGAGAGAGAGAGAGAAAGAAATACTGTTAGAGAGAGAGAGAGAATAGAGAGAACACTGTTAGAGAGAGAGAGAGAGAAAATACTGTTAGAGAGAGAGAGAGAGAAAATACTGTTAGAGAGAGAGAGAGAGAAATACTGTTAGAGAGAGAGAGAGAGAGAAATACTGTTAGAGAGAGAGAGAAATACTGTTAGAGAGAGAGAGAATACTGTTAGAGAGAGAGAGAAATACTGTTAGAGAGAGAGAGAGAGAAATACTGTTAGAGAGAGAGAGAGAAATAATGTTAGAGAGAGAGAGAAAACTGTTAGAGAGAGAGAGAGAGAAAATACTGTTAGAGAGAGAGAGAGAGAGAAGAGAGAAATACTGTTAGAGAGAGAGAGAAATACTGTTAGAGAGAGAGAGAAATACTGTTAGAGAGAGAGAGAGAGAAATACTGTTAGAGAGAGAGAGAGAGAAATACTGTTAGAGAGAGAGAGAGAGAAATACTGTTAGAGAGAGAGAGAGAGAAATACTGTTAGAGAGAGAGAGAGAAATACTGTGAGAGAGAGAGAGAGAGAAATACTGTTAGAGAGAGAGAGAGAGAAATACTGTTAGAGAGAGAGAGAGAGAAATACTGTTAGAGAGAGAGAGAGAGAAATACTGTTAGAGAGAGAGAGAAATACTGTTAGAGAGAGAGAGAGAAATACTGTTAGAGAGAGAGAGAGAGAATAGAAAGAGAGAGAGAGAGAAATACTGTTAGAGAGAGAGAGAGAAAAAATACTGTTAGAGAGAGAGAGAGAGAAATACTGTTAGAGAGAGAGAGAGAGAAATACTGTTAGAGAGAGAGAGAGTTAGAGAGAGAGAGAAAATACTGTTAGAGAGAGAGAGAGAGAGAAATACTGTTAGAGAGAGAGAGAGAGAGAAATACTGTTAGAGAGAGAGAAACACTGAGAGAAATACTTAGAGAGAGAGAGAGAAATACTGTTAGAGAGAGAGAGAAACTGTTAGAGAGAGAGAGAGAGAGAAATACTGTTAGAGAGAAATACTGAGAGAGAAATACTGTTAGAAATACTGAGAGAGAGAGAGAGAAAATACTGTTAGAGAGAGAGAGAGAGAGAAATACTGTTAGAGAGAGAGAGAGAGAAATACTGTTAGAGAGAGAGAGAGAGAGAGAGAAAATACTGTTAGAGAGAGAGAGAGAGAAATACTGTTAGAGAGAGAGAGAGAGAGAAATACTGTTAGAGAGAGAGAGAGAGAAAATACACTGTTAGAGAGAGAAGAAATACTGTTAGAGAGAGAGAGAGAGAGAGAGAAATACTGTTAGAGAGAGAGAGAGAGAAAATACTGTTAGAGAGAGAGAGAGAGAGAGAATACTGTTAGAGAGAGAGAGAGAAAATACTGTTAGAGAGAGAGAGAGAAAAATAGAGAGAGAGAGTTAGAGAGAGAGAGAAATACTGTTAGAGAGAGAAACTGAGAGAGAGAAAAACACTGTTAGAGAGAGAGAGAGAAATACTGAGAGAGAAATACTGTTAGAGAGAGAGAGAGAGAGAAATACTGTTAGAGAGAGAGAGAGAGAAATACTGTTAGAGAGAGAGAGAGAGAAATACTGTTAGAGAGAGAGAGAGAGAGAAAATACTGTTAGAGAGAGAGAGAGAGAAATACTGAGAAGAAATACTGTTAGAGAGAGAGAGAGAGAGAAATACTGTTAGAGAGAGAGAGAGAGAAATACTGTTAGAGAGAGAGAGAAATACTGAAATACTGTTAGAGAGAGAGAGAGAGAAATACTGTTAGAGAGAGAGAGAGAGAGAAAATACTGTTAGAGAGAGAGAGAGAGAGAAATACTGTTAGAGAGAGAGAGAGAGAGTTAGAGAGAGAGAGACTGTTAGAGAGAGAGAGAGAAAGAAATACTGTTAGAGAGAGAGAGAGAAAATACTGTTAGAGAGAGAGAGAGAGAAATACTGTTAGAGAGAGAGAGAAATACTGTTAGAGAGAGAGAGAAGAGAAAATACTGTTAGAGAGAGAGAGAGAGAAATACTGTTAGAGAGAGAGAGAAAATACTGTTAGAGAGAGAGAGAAAAATACTGTTAGAGAGAGAGAGAGAGAGAAAATACTGTTAGAGAGAGAGAGAGAAATACTGTTAGAGAGAGAGAGAGAGAGAAATACTGTTAGAGAGAGAGAGAGAAGAAGAGAAAATACTGTTAGAGAGAGAGAGAGAGAAATACTGTTAGAGAGAGAGAGAGAGAAAAACTGTTAGAGAGAGAGAGAGAGAAATACTGTTAGAGAGAGAGAGAGAGAGAAATACTGTTAGAGAGAGAGAGAGAAATACTGTTAGAGAGAGAGAATAATACCGTTAGAGAGAGAGAGAGAGAGAAATACTGTTAGAGAGAGAGAGAGAGAGAGAAATACTGTTAGAGAGAGAGAGAGAAAGAGACTGTTAGAGAGAGAGAGAGAAAATACTGTTAGAGAGAGAGAGAGAGAAATACTGTTAGAGAGAGAGAGAGAGAAATACTGTTAGAGAGAGAGAGAGAGAAATACTGTTAGAGAGAGAGAGAGAAAATACTGTTAGAGAGAGAGAGAGAAATACTGTTAGAGAGAGAGAGAGAGAGAAATACTGTTAGAGAGAGAGAGAGAGAAAATACTGTTAGAGAGAGAGAGAGAAATACTGTTAAAGACTGTTAGAGAGAGAGAGAGAGAAAAATACTGTTAGAGAGAGAGAGAAAAATACTGTTAGAGAGAGAGAGAGAAAAACACTGTTAGAGAGAGAGAGAGAAATACTGTTAGAGAGAGAGAGAGAAATACTGTTAGAGAGAGAGAGAGAAAATACTGTTAGAGAGAGAGAGAGAGAGAAATACTGTTAGAGAGAGAGAGAGAGAAATACTGTTAGAGAGAGAGAGAGAGAAATACTGTTAGAGAGAGAGAGAAATACTGTTAGAGAGAGAGAGAGAAATACTGTTAGAGAGAGAGAGAGAAAATACTGTTAGAGAGAGAGAGAGAAATACTGAGAGAAGAGAGAGAAATACTGTTAGAGAGAGAGAGAGAGAAAATACTGTTAGAGAGAGAGAGAGAGAGAGAAATACTGTTAGAGAGAGAGAGAGAGAGAAAGACTGTTAGAGAGAGAGAGAGAAAAAGAAATACTGTTAGAGAGAGAGAGAGAAGAAATACTGTTAGAGAGAGAGAGAGAGAGAAAATACTGTTAGAGAGAGAGAGAGAAAATACTGTTAGAGAGAGAGAGAGAAAATACTGTTAGAGAGAAATACTGTTAGAGAGAGAGAGAGAGAGAGAAATACTGTTAGAGAGAGAGAGAGAAATACTGTTAGAGAGAGAGAAAAATACTGTTAGAGAGAGAGAGAGAGAAATACTGTTAGAGAGAGAGAGAGAAAATACTGTTAGAGAGAGAGAGAGAGAAAACACTGTTAGAGAGAGAGAGAGAAGAAACTGTTAGAGAGAGAGAGAAATACTGTTAGAGAGAGAGAGAGAAATACTGTTAGAGAGAGAGAGAAAGAAAATACTGTTAGAGAGAGAGAGAGAAGAAATACTGTTAGAGAGAGAGAGAGAGAAATACTGTTAGAGAGAGAGAGAGAAATACTGTTAGAGAGAGAGAGAGAGAAAAATACTGTTAGAGAGAGAGAGAGAGAAATACTGTTAGAGAGAGAGAGAGAGAAAATACTGTTAGAGAGAGAGAGAGAAAATACTGTTAAAGAGAGAGAAACACTATACTGTTAGAGAGAGAGAGAGAAAATACTGTTAGAGAGAGAGAGAAAAAACACTGTTAGAGAGAAATACTGTTAGAGAGAGAAATACTGAGAAATACTGTTAGAGAGAGAGAGAGAGAAAACACTGTTAGAGAGAGAGAGAGAGAGAAATACTGTTAGAGAGAGAGAGAGAGAAAAATACTGTTAGAGAGAGAGAGAGAGAAAATACTGTTAGAGAGAGAAATACTGAGAGAGAGAAATACTGTTAGAGAGAGAGAGAGAAATACTGTTAGAGAGAGAGAGAGAGAGAGAAATACTGTTAGAGAGAGAGAGAGAAATACTGTTAGAGAGAGAGAGAGAGAGAGAAATACTGTTAGAGAGAGAGAGAGAGAGAAATACTGTTAGAGAGAGAGAGAGAAATACTGTTAGAGAGAGAGAGAGAGAGAAATACTGTTAGAGAGAGAGAGAGAAATACTGTTAGAGAGAGAGAGAGAGAGAAATACTGTTAGAGAGAGAGAAGAGAAATACTGTTAGAGAGAGAGAGAGAGAGAAATACTGTTAGAGAGAGAGAGAGAGAAAATACTGTTAGAGAGAGAGAGAGAGAGAAAATACTGTTAGAGAGAGAGAGAGAAATACTGTTAGAGAGAGAGAGAGAAAAATACTGTTAGAGAGAGAGAGAGAGAAGAAATACTGTTAGAGAAATACTGTTAGAGAGAGAGAGAAATACTGTTAGAGAGAGAGAGAGAGAAAACTGTTAGAGAGAGAGAGAGAGAGAGAGAAATACTGTTAGAGAGAGAGAGAGAAATACTGTTAGAGAGAGAGAGAAATACTGTTAGAGAGAAATACTGTTAGAGAGAGAGAGAGAGAAAAATACTGTTAGAGAGAGAGAGAGAGAGAAATACTGTTAGAGAGAGAGTTAGAGAGAGAAATACTGTTAGAGAGAGAGAGAGAGAAGAAATACTGTTAGAGAGAGAGAAATACTGAGAGAGAAATACTGTTAGAGAGAGAGAGAGAGAGAGAAATACTGTTAGAGAGAGAGAGAGAGAGAAATACTGTTAGAGAGAGAGAGAAAACACTGTGAGAGAGAGAGAAGAAATACTGTTAGAGAGAGAGAGAAACACTGAGAGAGAGAGAGAGAGAAATACTGTTAGAGAGAGAGAGAAAAAATACTGTTAGAGAGAGAGAGAAACACTGTTAGAGAGAGAGAGAAGAAAGAGAGAGAGAAATACTGTTAGAGAGAGAGAAGAGAGAAATACTGTTAGAGAGAGAGAGAGAGAGAGAAATACTGTTACTGTTAGAGAGAGAGAGAGAGAAATACTGTTAGAGAGAGAGAGAGAAAGAGAAATACTGTTAGAGAGAGAGAGAACACTGTTAGAGAGAGAGAGAGAGAAAAACACTACTGTTAGAGAGAGAGAGAGAGAGAAATACTGTTAGAGAGAGAGAGAGAGAAATACTGAGAAATAGAGAGAAATAGAGAGAGAGAGAGAGAGAAATACTGTTAGAGAGAGAGAGAGAGAAAATACTGTTAGAGAGAGAGAGAGAGAAATACTGTTAGAGAGAGAGAGAGAGAGAAATACTGTTAGAGAGAGAGAGAGAGAAATACTGAGAGAGAGAGAGAAACACTGAGAGAGAAGAGAAATACTGTTAGAGAGAGAGAGAAAGAGAATACTGTTAGAGAGAAAGACTGTTAGAGAGAGAGAGAGAGAGAAATACTGTTAGAGAGAGAGAGAGAGAGAGAGAAAGAAACTGTTAGAGAGAGAGAGAGAAGAAATACTGTTAGAGAGAGAGAGAGAAATACTGTTAGAGAGAGAGAGAGAGAAAATACTGTTAGAGAGAGAGAGAGAGAAAATACTGTTAGAGAGAGAGAGAGAGAAAACACTGTTAGAGAGAGAGAGAGAGAGAAATACTGTTAGAGAGAGAGAGAGAGAGAGAATACTGAGAGAGAAATACTGTTAGAGAGAGAGAGAGAAAATACTGTTAGAGAGAGAGAGAGAGAAATACTGTTAGAGAGAGAGAGAGAGAGAAATACTGTTAGAGAGAGAGAGAGAAATACTGAGAGAATACTGTTAGAGAGAGAGAGAGAGAAAATACTGTTAGACTGTTAGAGAGAGAGAGAAATACACTGTTAGAGAGAGAGAGAGAAAATACTGTTAGAGAGAGAGAGAGAGAGAAACTGTTAGAGAGAGAGAGAGAGAGAGAAGAAATACTGTTAGAGAGAGAGAGAGAGAAATACTGTTAGAGAGAGAGAGAGAGAAACTACTGTTAGAGAGAGAGAGAGAGAGAAATACTGTTAGAGAGAGAGAGAGAGAAAATACTGTTAGAGAGAGAGAGAGAAATACTGTTAGAGAGAGAGAGAGAAATACTGTTAGAGAGAGAGAGAGAAAATACTGTTAGAGAGAGAGAGAGAGAAAAATACTGTTAGAGAGAGAGAGAGAGAGAAATACTGTTAGAGAGAGAGAGAGAAATACTGTTAGAGAGAGAGAGAGAGAAATACTGTTAGAGAGAGAGAGAAAAATACTGTTAGAGAGAGAGAGAAAATACTGTTAGAGAGAGAGAGAGAAATACTGTTAGAGAGAGAGAGAGAAACACTGTTAGAGAGAGAGAGAGAGAAATACTGTTAGAGAGAGAGAGAGAGAAATACTGTTAGAGAGAGAGAGAGAGAGAAATACTGTTAGAGAGAGAGAGAGAGAGAAACTGTTAGAGAGAGAGAGAGAAATACTGAGAAGAGAGAGAGAGAGAAATACTGTTAGAGAGAGAGAGAAATACTGTTAGAGAGAGAGAGAGAGAAATACTGTTAGAGAGAGAGAGAGAAAATACTGTTAGAGAGAGAGAAGAGAAATACTGTTAGAGAGAGAGAGAGAGAAATACTGTTAGAGAGAGAGAGAGAAATACTGTTAGAGAGAGAGAGAGAGAAATACTGTTAGAGAGAGAGAGAAATACTGTTAGAGAGAGAGAGAGAGAATACTGTTAGAGAGAGAGAGAGAGAAAATACTGTTAGAGAGAGAGAGAGAGAAATACTGTTAGAGAGAGAGAGAGAGAAAACTGTTAGAGAGAGAGAGAGAGAAATACTGTTAGAGAGAGAGAGAGAGAGAAAATACTGTTAGAGAGAGAGAGAGAGAAAATACTGTTAGAGAGAGAGAGAGAAAATACTGTTAGAGAGAGAGAGAGAGAAATACTGTTAGAGAGAGAGAGAGAGATACTGAGAGAGAAGAGAACACTGTTAGAGAGAGAGAGAGAGAAAATACTGTTAGAGAGAGAGAGAGAGAGAAAATACTGTTAGAGAGAGAGAGAGAGAGAAATACTGTTAGAGAGAGAGAGAGAAAATACTGTTAGAGAGAGAGAGAGAGAGAGAAATACTGTTAGAGAGAGAGAGAAATACTGAGAGAGAAATACTGTTAGAGAGAAATACTGTTAGAGAGAGAGAGAGAAATACTGTTAGAGAGAGAGAGAGAGAAATACTGTTAGAGAGAGAGAGAGAAATACTGTTAGAGAGAGAGAGAGAGAGAAATACTGTTAGAGAGAGAGAGAGAATACTGTTAGAGAGAGAGAGAGAAGAAATACTGTTAGAGAGAGAGAGAGAAATACTGTTAGAGAGAGAGTTAGAGAGAATACTGTTAGAGAGAGAGAGAGAGAAATACTGTTAGAGAGAGAGAGAGAGAAATACTGTTAGAGAGAGAGAGAGAGAAATACTGTTAGAGAGAGAGAGAGAGAAATACTGTTAGAGAGAGAGAGAGAGAGAAATACTGTTAGAGAGAGAGAGAGAGAAATACTGTTAGAGAGAGAGAGAGAGAAATACTGTTAGAGAGAGAGAGAGAGAAATACTGTTAGAGAGAGAGAGAGAGAGAAGAGAAATACTGTTAGAGAGAGAGAGAGAGAGAAATACTGTTAGAGAGAGAGAGAGAGAATACTGTTAGAGAGAGAGAGAGAGTTAGAGAGAGAGAGAAAAATACTGTTAGAGAGAGAGAGAGACTGTTAGAGAGAGAGAGAGAGAAATACTGTTAGAGAGAGAGAGAGAGAGAAATACTGTTAGAGAGAGAGAGAGAGAAAATACTGTTAGAGAGAGAGAGAGAGAAACACTGTTAGAGAGAGAGAGAAAAATACTGTTAGAGAGAGAGAGAAATACTGTTAGAGAGAGAGAGAGAAAAAATACTGTTAGAGAGAGAGAGAGAGAGAAATACTGTTAGAGAGAGAGAGAGAGAGAAATACTGTTAGAGAGAGAGAGAGAGAGAAATACTGTTAGAGAGAGAGAGAGAGAGAAATACTGTTAGAGAGAGAGAGAGAAATACTGTTAGAGAGAGAGAGAGAGAGAAATACTGTTAGAGAGAGAGAGAGAGAGAAATACTGTTAGAGAGAGAGAGAGAGAGAGAAATACTGTTAGAGAGAGAGAGAGAAAAATACTGTTAGAGAGAGAGAAATACTGTTAGAGAGAGAGATACTGTTAGAGAGAGAGAGAGAGAAATACTGTTAGAGAGAGAGAGAGAGAAATACTGTTAGAGAGAGAGAGAAAAAATACTGTTAGAGAGAGAGAGAGAAACACTGTTAGAGAGAGAGAGAGAGAAATACTGTTAGAGAGAGAGAGAGAGAAAATACTGTTAGAGAGAGAGAGAGAGAAAAATACTGTTAGAGAGAGAGAGAGAGAAATACTGTTAGAGAGAGAGAGAGAAAAATACTGTTAGAGAGAGAGAAGAGAGAGAGATACTGTTAGAGAGAGAGAGAGAAGATACTGTTAGAGAGAGAGAGAGAAATACTGTTAGAGAGAGAGAGAAATACTGTTAGAGAGAGAGAGAGAGAGAAATACTGAGAGAAATACTGTTAGAGAGAGAGAGAGAAAATACTGTTAGAGAGAGAGAGAGAAAACTGTACTGTTAGAGAGAGAGAGAAATACTGTTAGAGAGAGAGAGAAATACTGTTAGAGAGAGAGAGAGAGAGAAATACTGTTAGAGAGAGAGAGAGAAATACTGTTAGAGAGAGAAGAGAGAAATACTGTTAGAGAGAGAGAGAGAGAAATACTGTTAGAGAGAGAGAGAAATACTGTTAGAGAGAGAGAGAAATACTGTTAGAGAGAGAGAGAGAAATACTGTTAGAGAGAGAGAGAAATACTGTTAGAGAGAGAGAGAGAGAAATACTGTTAGAGAGAGAGAGAGAGAAATACTGTTAGAGAGAGAGAGAGAGAGAAATACTGTTAGAGAGAGAGAGAGAGAAATACTGTTAGAGAGAGAGAGAGAAATACTGTTAGAGAGAGAGAGAGAAAATACTGTTAGAGAGAGAGAGAGAGAGAAATACTGTTAGAGAGAGAGAGAGAAATACTGTTAGAGAGAGAGAGAGAGAGAAATACTGTTAGAGAGAGAGAGAAATACTGTTAGAGAGAGAGAGAGAGAAATACTGTTAGAGAGAGAGAGAGAGAGAAATACTGTTAGAGAGAGAGAGAGAGAGAAATACTGTTAGAGAGAGAGAGAGAGAAAATACTGTAAGAGAGAGAGAGAGAGAGAGATACTGTTAGAGAGAGAAAGAGAGAGAAACACTGTTAGAGATAGAGAAAATACTGTTAGAGAGAGAGAGAGAAATACTGTTAGAGAGAGAGAGAGAGAAAATACTGTTAGAGAGAGAGAGAGAGAGAGAATAGAAAATACTGTTAGAGAGAGAGAGAGAGAGAGAGAATACTGTTAGAGAGAGAGAGAGAGAAATACTGTTAGAGAGAGAGAGAGAGAAATACTGTTAGAGAGAGAGAGAGAGAAAATACTGTTAGAGAGAGAGAGAGAGAAATACTGTTAGAGAGAGAGAAATACTGAGAGAGAAATACTGTTAGAGAGAGAGAGAGAGAAATACTGTTAGAGAGAGAGAGAGAGAGAAATACTGTTAGAGAGAGAGAAATACTGTGAAGATACTGTTAGAGAGAGAGAGAAAATACTGTTAGAGAGAGAGAGAGAGAAATACTGTTAGAGAGAGAGAGAGAGAAATACTGTTAGAGAGAGAGAGAGAGAGAAATACTGTTAGAGAGAGAGAGAGAGAAATACTGTTAGAGAGAGAGAGAGAGAGAAATACTGTTAGAGAGAGAGAGAGAAGAAAATACTGTTAGAGAGAGAGAAATACTGTTAGAGAGAGAGAGAGAAATACTGTTAGAGAGAGAGAGAGAAATACTGTTAGAGAGAGAGAGAGAGAAATACTGTTAGAGAGAGAGAGAGAAGAAATACTGTTAGAGAGAGAGAGAGAAATACTGTTAGAGAGAGAGAGAGAGAAATACTGTTAGAGAGAGAGAGAGAGAGAAAAATACTGTTAGAGAGAGAGAGAGAGAGAAATACTGTTAGAGAGAGAGAGAGAGAGAAATACTGTTAGAGAGAGAGAGAGAAATACTGTTAGAGAGAGAGAGAGAGAAATACTGTTAGAGAGAGAGAGAGAGAGAAATACTGTTAGAGAGAGAGAATACTGAGAGAGAAATACTGTTAGAGAGAGAGAGAGAGAGAGAGAAATACTGTTAGAGAGAGAGAAATACTGTTAGAGAGAGAGAAAATACTGTTAGAGAGAGAGAGAGAAACACTGTTAGAGAGAGAGAGAAAATACTGTTAGAGAGAGAGAGAAAATACTGTTAGAGAGAGAGAGAGAAATACTGTTAGAGAGAGAGAGAGAGAAAATACTGTTAGAGAGAGAGAGAAATACTGTTAGAGAGAGAGAGAGAGAGAAAATACTGTTAGAGAGAGAGAGAGAAAACACTGTTAGAGAGAGAGAGAGAGATAGAAATACTGTTAGAGAGAGAGAGAGAGAGAAATACTGTTAGAGAGAGAGAGAGAGAAAACTGTTAGAGAGAGAGAGAGAGAGAAATACTGTTAGAGAGAGAGAGAGAGAGAAATACTGTTAGAGAGAGAGAGAGAGAAATACTGTTAGAGAGAGAGAGAAATACTGTTAGAGAGAGAGAGTTAGAGAAAAACACTGTTAGAGAGAGAGAGAGAAATACTGTTAGAGAGAGAGAGAGAGAGAGTTAAGAGAGACTGTTAGAGAGAGAGAGAGAGAGAAAATACTGTTAGAGAGAGAGAGAGAGAGAAATACTGTTAGAGAGAGAGAGAGAGACTACTGTTAGAGAGAGAGAGAGAGAGAGAAATACTGTTAGAGAGAGAGAGAGAAAATACTGTTAGAGAGAGAGAGAGAGAAAATACTGTTAGAGAGAGAGAAAAATACTGTTAGAGAGAGAGAGAAATACTGTTAGAGAGAGAGAGAAGATACTGTTAGAGAGAGAGAGAGAGAAAATACTGTTAGAGAGAGAGAGAAATACTGTTAGAGAAATACTGTTAGAGAGAGAGAGAGAAATACTGTTAGAGAGAGAGAGAGTTAGAGAGAGAGAGAAATACTGTTAGAGAGAGAGAGAGAAATACTGTTAGAGAGAGAGAGAGAAGAAATACTGTTAGAGAGAGAGAGAGAGAGAAATACTGTTAGAGAGAGAGAGAGAGAAATACTGTTAGAGAGAGAGAGAGAGAGAAATACTGTTAGAGAGAGAGAGAGAGAGAAATACTGTTAGAGAGAGAGAGAGAGAAAATACTGTTAGAGAGAGAGAGAGAGAAATACTGTTAGAGAGAGAGAGAGAGAGAAATACTGTTAGAGAGAGAGAGAGAGAAATACTGTTAGAGAGAGAGAGAGAGAGAAATACTGTTAGAGAGAGAGAGAGAGAAATACTGTTAGAGAGAGAGAGAGAGAAATACTGTTAGAGAGAGAGAGAGAGAGAGAGAAATACTGTTAGAGAGAGAGAGAGAGAAATACTGTTAGAGAGAGAGAGAGAGAAATACTGTTAGAGAGAGAGAGAAATACTGTTAGAGAGAGAGAGAGAGAAAAATACTGTTAGAGAGAGAGAGAGAGAAATACTGAGAGAAGAGAGAGAGAAGAAATACTGTTAGAGAGAGAGAGAAAGAAACTGTTAGAGAGAGAGAGAGAGAAAATACTGTTAGAGAGAGAGAGAGAGAAATACTGTTAGAGAGAGAGAGAGAAAATACTGTTAGAGAGAGAGAGAGAGAGAGAGAAATACTGTTAGAGAGAGAGAGAGAGAGAAATACTGTTAGAGAGAGAGAGAGAGAGAATACTGTTAGAGAGAGAGAGAGAGAAATACTGTTAGAGAGAGAGAGAGAAGAAATACTGTTAGAGAGAGAGAGAAATACTGTTAGAGAGAGAGAGAGAAATACTGTTAGAGAGAGAGAGAAATACTGTTAGAGAGAGAGAGAGAAATACTGTTAGAGAGAGAGAGAAACACTGTTAGAGAGAGAAGAGAGAGAGAAATACTGTTAGAGAGAGAGAGAGAGAGAAATACTGTTAGAGAGAGAGAGAGAGAGAGATAATACTGTTAAGAGAGAGAGAGAGAAATACTGTTAGAGAGAGAGAGAGAGAAAATACTGTTAGAGAGAGAGAGAGAGAGAAATACTGTTAGAGAGAGAGAGAGAGAGAGAAATACTGTTAGAGAGAGAGAGAGAGAAAATACTGTTAGAGAGAGAGAGAGAGAAATACTGTTAGAGAGAGAGAGAAAAATACTGTTAGAGAGAGAAATACTGTTAGAGAGAGAAATACTGTTAGAGAGAGAGAGAGAGAAATACTGTTAGAGAGAGAAGAGAGAAATACTGTTAGAGAGAGAGAGAGAGAAAATACTGTTAGAGAGAGAGAGAGAGAGAAATACTGTTAGAGAGAGAGAGAGAGACACTGTTAGAGAGAGAGAGAGAGAAATACTGTTAGAGAGAGAGAGAGAGAAAAAATACTGTTAGAGAGAGAGAAATACTGTTAGAGAGAGAGAATACTGTTAGAGAGAGAGAGAGAGAAAATACTGTTAGAGAGAGAGAGAGAGAAAATACTGTTAGAGAGAGAGAGAGAAAATACTGTTAGAGAGAGAGAGAATACTGTTAGAGAGAATACTGTTAGAGAAATACTGTTAGAGAGAGAGAGAAATACTGTTAGAGAGAGAGAGAGAGAGAAATACTGTTAGAGAGAGAGAGAGAGAGAGAAATACTGTTAGAGAGAGAGAGAGAGAGAAATACTGTTAGAGAGAGAGAGAGAGAAATACTGTTAGAGAGAGAGAGAGAAGAAATACTGTTAGAGAGAGAGAGAGAGAGAAAATACTGTTAGAGAGAGAGAGAGAGAGAAAGAAACACTGTTAGAGAGAGAGAATACTGTTAGAGAGAGAGAGAGAAGTAATACTGTTAGAGAGAGAGAAATACTGTTAGAGAGAGAGAAATACTGTTAGAGAGAGAGAGAATACTGTTAGAGAGAAAGAAATAGAGAGAGAGAGAGAGAGAGAAACTGAGAGAGAGAGAGAGAATACTGTTAGAGAGAGAGAGAGAAATACTGTTAGAGAGAGAGAGAGAGAAATACTGTTAGAGAGAGAGAGAGAGAGAGAAATACTGTTAGAGAGAGAGAGAGAGAGAAATACTGTTAGAGAGAGAGAGAGAGAGAAATACTGTTAGAGAGAGAGAGAGAGAAATACTGTTAGAGAGAGAGAGAGAGAGAAGAGAAATACTGTTAGAGAGAGAGAGAGAGAGAGAAATACTGTTAGAGAGAGAGAGAGAGAAATACTGTTAGAGAGAGAGAGAGAGAGATACTGTTAGAGAGAGAGAGAGAATACTGTTAGAGAGAGAGAGAGAGAGAAATACTGTTAGAGAGAGAGAGAGAGAAAATACTGTTAGAGAGAGAGAGAGAGAGAGAAATACTGTTAGAGAGAGAGAGAGAGAGAAATACTGTTAGAGAGAGAGAGAGAGAAATACTGTTAGAGAGAGAGAGAGAGAAATACTGTTAGAGAGAGAGAGAGAGAAAATACTGTTAGAGAGAGAGAGAGAAAATACTGTTAGAGAGAGAGAGTTAGAGAGAGAAATACTGTTAGAGAGAGAGAGAGAGAATACTGTTAGAGAGAGAGAGAAATACTGTTAGAGAGAGAGAGAGAAATACTGTTAGAGAGAGAGAGAGAGAAAATACTGTTAGAGAGAGAGAGAGAGAGAAATACTGTTAGAGAGAGAGAGAGAGAGAAATACTGTTAGAGAGAGAGAGAGAGAAATACTGTTAGAGAGAGAGAGAGAGAGAAATACTGTTAGAGAGAGAGAGAGAAGAAATACTGTTAGAGAGAGAGAGAGAGAAATACTGTTAGAGAGAGAGAGAGAGAGAAATACTGTTAGAGAGAGAGAGAGAGATACTGTTAGAGAGAGAGAGAGAAATACTGTTAGAGAGAGAGAGAGAGAAATACTGTTAGAGAGAGAGAGAGAGAGAAATACTGTTAGAGAGAGAGAGAGAAATACTGTTAGAGAGAGAGAGAGAATACTGTTAGAGAGAGAGAGAGAGAGAAATACTGTTAGAGAGAGAGAGAGAGAAATACTGTTAGAGAGAGAGAGAGAGAAATACTGTTAGAGAGAGAAATACTGTTAGAGAGAGAAATACTGTTAGAGAGAGAGAGAAAAATACTGTTAGAGAGAGAGAGAAATACTGTTAGAGAGAGAGAGAGAGAAATACTGTTAGAGAGAGAGAGAGAGAGAAATACTGTTAGAGAGAGAGAGAGAGAGAAATACTGTTAGAGAGAGAGAGAGAGAGAAATACTGTTAGAGAGAGAGAGAGAGAGAGAGAGAAATACTGTTAGAGAGAGAGAGAAATACTGTTAGAGAGAGAAATACTGTTAGAGAGAGAAATACTGTTAGAGAGAGAGAGAAAATACTGTTAGAGAGAAATACTGTTAGAGAGAGAGAGAGAGAAATACTGTTAGAGAAATACTATTAGAGAGAGAGAGAAAATACTGTTAGAGAGAGAGAGAAATACTGTTAGAGAGAGAGAAATACTGTTAGAGAGAGAGAGAATACTGTTAGAGAGAGAGAAGAGAAATACTGTTAGAGAGAGAGAGAGAAGAAATACTGTTAGAGAGAGAGAGAGAGAGAAATACTGTTAGAGAGAGAGAGAGAGAAATACTGTTAGAGAGAGAGAGAGAGAGAAATACTGTTAGAGAGAGAGAGAAATACTGTTAGAGAGAGAGAGAGAGAAATACTGTTAGAGAGAGAGAGAGAGAGAGAAATACTGTTAGAGAGAGAGAGATACTGTTAGAGAGAGAAATACTGTTAGAGAGAGAGAGAAGAGAAATACTGTTAGAGAGAGAGAGAGAAATACTGTTAGAGAGAGAGAGAGAAATACTGTTAGAGAGAGAGAGAGAGTTAGAGAGAGAGAGAGAAATACTGTTAGAGAGAGAGAAATACTGTTAGAGAGAAAGAGAAATACTGTTAGAGAGAGAGAGAGAGAGAGAGAGAGAGAGAGAATACTGTTAGAGAGAGAGAGAGAGAGAATACTGTTAGAGAGAGAGAGAGAGAAATACTGTTAGAGAGAGAGAGAGAAATACTGTTAGAGAGAGAGAAATACTGTTAGAGAGAGAGAGAGAGAGAATACTGTTAGAGAGAGAGAGAGAGAGAAATACTGTTAGAGAGAGAGAGAGAGAAAATACTGTTAGAGAGAGAGAGAGAGAAATACTGTTAGAGAGAGAGAGAGAGAGAAATACTGTTAGAGAGAGAGAGAGAGAAATACTGTTAGAGAGAGAGAGAGAGAAATACTGTTAGAGAGAGAGAGAGAGAGAGAGAGAGAGAGAGAACACTGTTAGAGAGAGAGAGAAGAAATACTGTTAGAGAGAGAGAGAGAGAGAAATACTGTTAGAGAGAGAGAGAGAGAGAGAGAATACTGTTAGAGAGAGAGAGAGAGAGAAATACTGTTAGAGAGAGAGAGAGAAAATACTGTTAGAGAGAGAGAGAGAGAGAAATACTGTTAGAGAGAGAGAGAGAGAGAGAGAGAGAAATACTGTTAGAGAGAGAGAGAGAGAGAAATACTGTTAGAGAGAGAGAGAGAGAAACACTGTTAGAGAGAGAGAGAGAAATACTGTTAGAGAGAGAGAGAGAGAGAGAATACTGTTAGAGAGAGAGAGAGAGAGAAATACTGTTAGAGAGAGAGAGAGAGAAAATACTGTTAGAGAGAGAGAGAGAGAAGAAAATACTGTTAGAGAGAGAGAGAGAAATACTGTTAGAGAGAGAATACTGTTAGAGAGAGAAATACTGAGAGAGAAATACTGTTAGAGAGAGAGAGAGAGAAATACTGTTAGAGAGAGAGAGAGAGAGAAATACTGTTAGAGAGAGAGAGAGAGAAATACTGTTAGAGAGAGAGAGAGAAAAACACTGTTAGAGAGAGAGAGAGAGAGAGAATACTGTTAGAGAGAGAGAACACTGAGAAATACTGTTAGAGAGAGAGAGAGAGAAAATACTGTTAGAGAGAGAGAAGATACTGTTAGAGAGAGAGAGAAATACTGTTAGAGAGAGAGAGAAATACTGTTAGAGAGAGAGAGAGAGAAATACTGTTAGAGAGAGAGAGAGAGAAATACTGTTAGTTAGAGAGAGAGAGAAATACTGTTAGAGAGAGAAAGAAATACTGTTAGAGAGAGAGAGAGAGAGAAATACTGTTAGAGAGAGAGAGAGAGAAATACTGTTAGAGAGAGAGAGAAATACTGTTAGAGAGAGAGAGAAATACTGTTAGAGAGAGAGAGAGAAGAACTGTTAGAGAGAGAGAGAGAAATACTGTTAGAGAGAGAGAGAGAAATACTGTTAGAGAGAGAGAGAAATACTGTTAGAGAAAGAGAAATACTGTTAGAGAGAGAAAGAGAGAGAAATACTGTTAGAGAGAGAGAGAGAAGAAATACTGTTAGAGAGAGAGAGAGAGAGAATACTGTTAGAGAGAGAGAGAGAGAGAAGAGAATACTGTTAGAGAGAGAGAGAGAGAGAGAAATACTGTTAGAGAGAGAGAGAAATACTGTTAGAGAGAGAGAGAGAAATACTGTTAGAGAGAGAGAGAGATAAATACTGTTAGAGAGAGAGAGAGAGAAAATACTGTTAGAGAGAGAGAGAGAAATACTGTTAGAGAGAGAGAGAGAGAAATACTGTTAGAGAGAGAGAGAGAGAGAAATACTGTTAGAGAGAGAGAGAGAGAAATACTGTTAGAGAGAGAGAGAGAAAACACTGTTAGAGAGAGAGAGAAATACTGTTAGAGAGAGAGAGAGAAATACTGTTAGAGAGAGATACTGTTAGAGAGAGAGAGAGAGAGAAATACTGAGAGAGAGAAATACTGTTAGAGAGAGAAAGAGATACTGTTAGAGAGAGAGAGAGAGAAATACTGTTAGAGAGAGAGAGAGAGAAATACTGTTAGAGAGAGAGAGAGAGAAAAATACTGTTAGAGAGAGAGAGAGAGAAATACTGTTAGAGAGAGAGAGAGAGAAATACTGTTAGAGAGAGAGAGAGAAATACTGTTAGAGAGAGAGAGAGAGAATACTGTTAGAGAGAGAGAGAATACTGTTAGAGAGAGAGAGAGATACTGTTAGAGAGAGAGAAGAGAGAAACACTGTTAGAGAGAGAGAGAGAGAAATACTGTTAGAGAGAGAGAGAGAGAAGAAATACTGTTAGAGAGAGAGAATACTGTTAGAGAGAGAGAGAGAGAAATACTGTTAGAGAGAGAGAGAGAGAAAAATACTGTTAGAGAGAGAGAGAGAAAAATACTGTTAGAGAGAGAGAGTTAGAGAAGAAAACACTGTTAGAGAGAGAGAAAGAAGAAATACTGTTAGAGAGAGAGAGAGAAAAATACTGTTAGAGAGAGAGAGAGAAATACTGTTAGAGAGAGAGAGAGAGAGAAAATACTGTTAGAGAGAGAGAGAGAAAATACTGTTAGAGAGAGAGAAAATACTGTTAGAGAGAGAGAGAGAGAAAACACTGTTAGAGAGAGAGAGAGAAAAATACTGTTAGAGAGAGAGAGAGAGAAAAGAGAGAGAGAGAGAGAGAAATACTGTTAGAGAGAGAGTTAGAGAGAGAAATACTGTTAGAGAGAGAGAGTTAGAGAAATACTGTTAGAGAGAGAGAGAGAGAAAACACTGTTAGAGAGAGAGAGAGAGAGAAATACTGTTAGAGAGAGAGAGAGAGAGAAATACTGTTAGAGAGAGAGAGAGAGAAATACTGTTAGAGAGAGAGAGAGAGAGAAATACTGTTAGAGAGAGAGAGAAACACTGTTAGAGAAAATACTGTTAGAGAGAGAGAGAGAGAGAAATACTGTTAGAGAGAGAGAGAGAGAGAAATACTGTTAGAGAGAGAGAGAGAGAAATACTGTTAGAGAGAGAGAGAGAAATACTGTTAGAGAGAGAGAGAGAAATACTGTTAGAGAGAGAGAGAGAGAAATACTGTTAGAGAGAGAGAGAAATAGAGAGAAAATACTGTTAGAGAGAGAGAGAGAGAAAATACTGTTAGAGAGAGAGAGAGAATACTGTTAGAGAGAGAGAAATACTGTTAGAGAGAGAGAAATACTGTTAGAGAGAGAGAAAAACACCGTTGTATATATATATATATATAAAACACTGCCGAGAGAAATACTGTTAGAGAGAGAGAGAGAGAAAAACTGTTAGAGAGAGAGAGAGAAATACTGTTAGAGAGAGAAAATACTGTTAGAGAGAGAGAGAGAGAGAAATACTGTTAGAGAGAGAGAGAGAAATACTGTTAGAGAGAGAGAGAGAGAGAATACTGTTAGAGAGAGAGAGAAATACTGTTAGAGAGAGAAATACTGTTAGAGAGAGAGAGAAAGAGAGAGAAATACTGTTAGAGAGAGAGAGAGAGAAATACTGAGAGAGAGAAATACTGTTAGAGAGAGAAATACTGTTAGAGAGAGAGAGAGAGAGAGAGATACTGTTAGAGAGAGAGAGAGATACTGTTAGAGAGAAATACTGTTAGAGAGAGAGAGAGAGAGAGAAACACTGTTAGAGAGAGAAATACTGTTAGAGAGAGAGAGAGAAATACTGTTAGAGAGAGAGAGAGAGAGAGAGAGAAATACTGTTAGAGAGAGAGAGAAGAGAAATACTGTTAGAGAGAGAGAGAATACTGTTAGAGAGAGAGAAATAGAGAGAGAAGAAATACTGTTAGAGAGAGAGAGAGAGAAATACTGTTAGAGAGAGACTGAGAGAGAGAAGTAATATGCTAGAGAGAGAGAAAGAGAAACTGTTAGAGAGAGAGAGAGAGAAATACTGTTAGAGAGAGAGAGAGAAATACTGTTAGAGAGAGAGAGATACTGTTAGAGAGAGAGAAATACTGTTAGAGAGAGAGAAATACTGAGAGAGGGAAACACTGTTAGAGAGAGAGAGAGAAATACTGTTAGAGAGAGAGAGAGAGAAAAACTACTGTTAGAGAGAGAGAGAGAGAAACACTGTTAGAGAGAGATAGAGAGAAATACTGTTAGAGAGAGAGAAATACCTGTTAGAGAGTTAGAGAGAGAGAAATACTGTTAGAGAGAGAGAGAGAGAAATACTGTTAGAGAGAGAGAGAGAGAAATACTGTTAGAGAGAGAGAGAGAGAGAAATACTGAGAGAGAGAGAAATACTGTTAGAGAGAGAAATACTACTGTTAGAGAGAGAGAGAGAGAAATACTGTTAGAGAGAGAAATACTGTTAGAGAGAGAGAGAGAGAAATACTGTTAGAGAGAGAGAGAGATACTGTTAGAGAGAGAGAGAGAGATACTGTTAGAGAGAGAGAGAGAGAGAGAAATACTGTTAGAGAGAGAGAGAGAATACTGTTAGAGAGAGAGAGAATACTGTTAGAGAGAGAGAAATACTGTTAGAGAGAGAGAGAGAGAGAGAAATACTGTTAGAGAGAGAGAGAGAAATACTGTTAGAGAGAGAAAGAAATACTGTTAGAGAGAGAGAGAGAGAGAAATACTGTTAGAGAGAGAGAGAGAGAGAGAAAATACTGTTAGAGAGAGAGAGAAAGAAAGAAATACTGTTAGAGAGAGAGAGAGAGAAAATACTGAAGAGAGAGAGAGAGAAATACTGTTAGAGAGAGAGAGAGAGAGAAATACTGTTAGAGAGAGAGAGAGAGAAATACTGTTAGAGAGAGAGAGAGAGAGAAATACTGTTAGAGAGAGAGAGAGAGAGAAATACTGTTAGAGAGAGAGAGAGAAATACTGTTAGAGAGAGAGAGAGAGAGAAATACTGTTAGAGAGAGAGAGAAATACTGAGAGAGAGAGAGAGAGAAATACTGTTAGAGAGAGAGAGAAATACTGTTAGAGAGAGAAAGAGAAGAAATACTGTTAGAGAGAGAGAGAGAGAATACTGTTAGAGAGAGAGAGAGAAATACTGTTAGAGAGAGAGAGAAATACTGTTAGAGAGAGATACTGTTAGAGAGAGAGAAGATACTGTTAGAGAGAGAGAAGAGAGAATACTGTTAGAGAGAGAGAGAGAAATACTGTTAGAGAGAGAGAGAGAAATACTGTTAGAGAGAGAGAGAGAAATACTGTTAGAGAGAGAGAGAGAAATACTGTTAGAGAGAGAGAGAGAGAAATACTGTTAGAGAGAGAGAGAGAAATACTGTTAGAGAGAGAGAGAGAAATACTGTTAGAGAGAGAGAGAGAAATACTGTTAGAGAGAGAGAGAAAGAGAGAGAGAGAAATACTGTTAGAGAGAGAGTAATACTGTTAGAGAGAGAGTAACTGAAGTGGGCAATGGATGAAGGGGTAAAAACTCACTCCTCAGCAACATCACTCTCCTCCCCAGGGTTGAAAGACTCATCTAGTAAAGAGAAGAGAGAAAAAAACACATTTGCTCTGTTGGAAATGTAAACCTCTCACAACAGCCATACATTCCTAAGATTTCTTACTACCGAGGCCCTGATTGGCTGCGGGAGTCGTCACTCACCGGTCTCTTCGTCGGAGTCGTTGTTGCCGTCTCCCTCCTCTCTGATCTTGCCCTCAGCCTTCATCCTCTCCAGGTAGGCATCGTGCTGGTCTTCATCGGAGTCACTGTACTCGTTGTTCTTACTCTTCATGCCCTGTTGGGGGGGGAGTAGCAGAGTCAGACTACACTACCCATGATGCCCCAGCAAGGCCCTGCATCTCTATCTCTTCCTATGGACAGCAGGTTAAGGTACAGGGGCTGTGTTCCAACACTTTAAAATGGCTTCCTTTTCTTACCTCCTTACCTTTAGGACTACTCCTATGATAAAGTGAGACCAGGGAAGGTTCTCAATTGCATTTCGTTGATTCCTCGCATCCTCTCTCTTCGCCTCCCTCTCAAAACCCATTGGATGAGAACAATGACTGTGTATATGAATTTAAAAAGCCATCAATCACGTGACACCATTTATTCTTATGGGAAGACTCAATAGCGCACTGAAGCCAAATGAAGTGGGTTAAGATGGGCGTCTCATGGAGACATAACATGCTCAGTTTGAGCTACTCCAGGAAGTGACGTTGCAGGCTAGCTCAGTGCTGCCCCCTCTCACTGAGTTTCTCCAGTTGAAGGCCAACCGGGGTACTGCAGTCTGCCATTATCTTCTAAATTATCCTTTTAACTTCTTCTGTGTGGGATTTTAAAATAATGACTCAAGGACATACATCTGGTGAATTCAAAGTCGTTTTTGGCACCATGATTGGTGAAGAAGATTGACCACGAAGATGCCATGGGGGATCGTGTTTTCTGCAAACAATGCCTGCAGTACCACGGTCAGCCTTGAACTCCACGGCTTCAATGAGGGAGGGGGGGCAGTCATTCTCCCCTGGATGAGGTCAGAGGTCCCTCCCCGCTGACCTCGAAATCCAAGAGTTTTTGAGGAGGCGAAGAGAAAGGACGTGAAGAATCAAGGAAACGCAATTGAGATTCTCCCTAGGTGAAAAGTTTAGAAGCTAGACAAACAAGAGGAAGTGGAAGACAGAATCATTTGTAGTTCTTGACCATTCGGGTGACCCCCAGGGTAGTCGCTTTGTTATCATGGCAACTCCCACCCAGGGCAACGAAGTGGGCCGTTGACAGACAGAGCTGGCTGGCTCTGTTTATATTACCAGAGAACATTATGGGTGAAAAATCACAAATTCCTGTATTTGGTTTAGAGGACGTGTTTCGTCTTTCAGTTAACACACTGCAACACCTCAGGCAATACATTAGTCAAGACAACGCAGGCAACCAACCACACACACACACACACACACACACACTCCTTTTCACACACACGCACTCTCCGACACATCTCTCGGTGTCTCAGCATAATCATAAACCGATTAGTAAAACATTTATGGCCATTCACAGCAACCAATCACCATGATTAGAATGGTAGCACCCTCCTCTTCCCCCATCCAACACAGACACGCCCCCCTGCCCACCATGCGAGCAGTAACCACTACAAACCAAAAAAACCAAGACAACCCTCCCGAAACCCCGTAACCATACCAACCTTCTTCTTCAGGAGTACACAACAGACACACAAGAAAAGAGCAAAATCCGTCAATATTTCTCAAACGCATCTCGGACGAGAGTCGAATGTACTTCCACCACAGTAAACATCTCCTAGAGGTTACCTCCTTGAATCCTCTATTCTTGATGTTGAGTTCCTTGGCGTTTACAAAGTCAAACAGCTTCCCGTACTCCTCCCTGTGAAGGGACAGAGGGAAACAAAAAACAGAAACCGTTCGTCAGGCAGAGTCTACACGCGGTCGTGTGTCCGTTCCCAAGTTCCCCGCCGTACCTCTCGATGCTGCTGAAGGTGAACTGGTTCCCCTGCTTGGTCTCCACCTCGAAGTCGAAGGAGCGCGTGGTGGTGGTGCCTCTGGCGAAGTTGACACAGGAGATCTCCTCGAAGCGCAGGTGGACGGGGGGCTTATGCACGTAGATGAAACCCCTCTCCAGCGGGTAGAGCAAACCGGACTGTGCCTTGTAGGAACACGTTATACACTGGGCCCCTGGGGTGTTCCTACAGGGGAGGGAGACTCAATTACCAAAACGCACGACAAAGTGCTTTATGATAACATGGGTCTATAATGAGGTCCGTACAAAAGAGGAACCGTTGGAAGCACCACAGGGTTTGAGTTTGAGCTCTAGGGACAGGAGGAACATTGGTGTGTGTTTTACGAGTGATTCCGCAAGCGAGCGTTTTTTGTGTGGTGTTTTTTTTACCCCTGGAAGTTTCCGGGCACGGTGATCTTCCTGTTGACCAGAGCCTTCATCACCCTGCTCACCATCTCAGAGAGAGAACCTGACATGTTCTTACTGAGCTTCCCTTCATAACGCTTCTCCACCTCCTCCCTACGGGAAAAGAGGGAGAGAGAGAGGGGGAGAGGAGGGATGGTAGAGGGAGAAAGAAGGGAAAAAAGAGAGGGGGAGAGAAACAGAAATCGGATTAAGGGATTCTCACCACCCGATATTATTATTATATTACAAAGCGAGTTAATTGTTCCTCTTCCATGTGCTGTCGAGCTGCTGTCGTTTATTTCTCCCACTCACTCGCTCATGTTGAGGGTGAGGCGGAGCTCCTCCTCTTTAGAGAAGAGCAGGATGAGGAAGTGGTAACGGGTCTGCCCCTGCTTGATGGGCGGGTCCAGACTGATCTGTAGACGGAGGGAGGGAATGGTTATGAATCGAAGAGGCTGACACGGCGTTTGACGTGAGCACGACGGCATTCACACTGCATCGTCCGCGTGTTTGGTGCCGAACACAACTGAACACAGTCTACAGTCGACTGTCAAGCACTCACCTCAATCAAACACACACAACACTTACCACAAAGAACATCTGTCTCTGATCCTTGTGTGGAAGCAGGAAGAGACGCAGCACGGTGGTGTAGGGGATCTTGTAGTCAAACGTCTTACCATGGAGGTGGAGGAAGGCGGGGTAGATGAGGATATCATACCTGACACACAGAGAGAGAGAGAGAGAAGAAAGTCGGTGAACGAGGGCAAGAAAGAGAGAAAGACCTTTGATCAAAGGAGGTGTTTGTCTTGTAGTGGTAGTGCTAAGTGACCAAGTAATATTTTGTTTTTTGGGCGGTTATTAAACAACTAATTGACCGACGTTGCTTAATTTACTTGAATTCCATAACGGTTTTTTTTGGGGGGGGGGGTTCAACTCGCCGTTTCTCTAGAGAAATCAAATCATTCACGAGAGAAATCAATTCAAGAACTGTATGAGACTCTGGGCTGAAGGGAGGTTTAATTTTCCCTAAGCATATATTTAATCTAGTTTGGCACAGAAATGTGGTAATACACTACAATGACCATAACACATGGAGCACTTTTTTCTGTCTCGGACAGAGACGGATGAGAGAGGAAGAGGTGACGTGATTGGTTTCACTCTCACCAGAATCGGTCCAAAAATAATCCCTAAGCTTGTCGCCTGCCTTGTCGCCTTTGGGACAACGACTCCCATTGTTAGGGCGGAGACATGAGCATTTCTTCATTATATTCAGATCTCTGGACAGATACACGTTTACGCCTGCTACGTTATGTTCGATATACACAGGCCATATGAGAGAGGAATGTACACAACACAATGAAGAGAGACAGAGACGGTTGAGGAAGTTATATCTTATCTACTTTGACAAACTAGTAGGATGACTAAAGAAGGTACAGTATGGGGGAGAACAATGTTAGATGGCCTGGCTGACTGACTGCTCCTGGCTGAGCAGAGAAGAGAGGAATGAGAAATAATAAAGTCATCAAATAAAAACGAAGTAATAAACACAACTGAAAAATGTGATTTCATACCCGAAGTGGACTTGACCGAGACATTGGAAGTGTTTTGGCAATTGACTGTTCACTATTTTAGGTTTTGGAATTTCCATTAAAATCATTGTAGTGTCCTTAATTCATAATGCATTTAAAAAAAATTATGTTTAAAAAAAATAAAAAACAAAAACCGGGATTACTATTTTATAATCAAACAAACAGACTTCAAAAAGCATTATATCGCTCAGCTCTACTTGTCCGTGGTCGTTATTATTTGGAAGGGGGAACGTATCAAAACCAGGTGAACAATTTGCGGATCAATCTGATAAACGTAGAGTAACGTTATAGAAAGTAATGACTGCTAATACTGATGAATAGTGGTTCGTGGTGCTGATGTCACAGTACCTGCCCCTGGGTGTGAGGCACTGCAGCTCTTTGAAGACACACACAGCATCTCCTGTAGCCTGGATCACGTCGGCCTTAGACAGCACATTCGCGGCAAACGCCTGATAGGAAGGAAGGGAGGGTTTAAGCAGGAATAACATCAATCACTGCATCATTGATGTTGCTGTGAAAACAACTGTTTCTGAGTACAGAACAGCTGTAGTGGCAGCGCCATCTGCTGGGGTAAAGCCAGTAAGGCACTGATGACCACCATTCAACCAGTTAGTTCTCCTCCCTGGTACGGGTCCGGCAGTAGAGCGCGGTTTACCTCCACGGGGTCTGCCCCCTCGTCTGCGGGGCCGGGGGGGACGTAGAAACGGACCTCCATGAGAGAGACCTCAGCGTCATCGTTCTGGTGGAACTCCAGCGTCACCTCGTTCTTCCCGGTGGCACACTGGGACACGCTGGCCAGGGGGATCTCAAACACGGAGCTGTCATTCACGTCAAACGACAACAATGGACCTGCGGAGGGCGGGGGGGTTAAAGACTACATCTCCCACAATGCACCTCAACATGGCTGGAGAAATGCTACAATGAACGCTTCAAGAGAGATTCAAAATCTGGTTGTGAAAACATCCAAGAGGAAACTATATTAGATCCTCTGCTGGTGTTGTGTGACAGGCGTTTAGAGTTTAAGAGGGTGTTGTTTACCAGAGAATTTAGCAGTGCCCCAGTTCCAGCCCTTCACACACATGTCCTTCTCTGTCAGCTCCACCTTGTAGTTGGCCTTGAAGAACTCCGAGATCCTCTCAAAATCCTGGAGAGGAGGAGATGCGTGGCGTGGGGGGGAGAGGAGGAGATGCGTGGCGTGGGGGGAGAGGAGGAGATGCGTGGCGTGGGGGAGAGGAGGAGATGCGTGGCGTGGGGGAGAGGAGATGCGTGGCGTGGGGGGGAGAGGAGGAGATGCGTGGCGTGGGGGGGAGGAGAGGCGGCGTGGGGGGAGAGATGCGTGGCGTGGGGGGAGAGATGCGTGGCGTGGGGGGAGAAAGAAGAGAGGTGGCGTGGGGGAGGAGATGCGTGGCGTGGGGGAGAGGAGATGAGGAGATGCGTGGCGTGGGGGATGATGCGTGGCGTGGGGGGAAGAGGAGGAGATGCGTGGCGTGGGGGAAGAGGAGGAGATGCGTGGCGTGGGGGAAGAGGAGATGCGTGGCGTGGGGGGAAGAGGAGATGCGTGGCGTGGGGGGGGAAGAGGAGGAGATGCGTGGCGTGGGGGGGAAGAGGAGGAGATGCGTGGCGTGGGGGGGAAGAGGAGGAGATGCGTGGCGTGGGGGAGAGGAGAGGAGATG
>NC_068450.1:37462308-37480462 GCF_023373465.1 Oncorhynchus keta
GTGGTCTAAGGCACTGCATCTTGGTGCAAGAGGTGTCACAACAGACACCCTGGTTTGATTCCAGGCTGTATCACAACCGGCTGTGCTTGGGAATTCCATAGGGTAGTGCACAATTGGCCCAGCGTTGACCGGCGTAGGCCGTCATTGTAAATTAGAATTTGTTCAAGAGAGAGAACTGACTTGCCAAGTTAAATCAAAGTACAATCTAAATCAAATGTTTTAAAAGATCCCTGGTTTCCCTTTTCTTGAGGCAACAGGTCACACATTGATGATGTGTTTGCACACTGTGGTATTACACCCAATAGATATGGAAGTATATCAAAAATTGATTTGTTTTCAAATTCTTTGTGTGTCTGTGTAATTTGAGGGATATATGTGTCTCTAATATGGTCATACAATTGGCATGAGGTCAGGAAGTGCAGCTCAGTTTCCACCTCATGTTGTGGGCAGTGTGCACATAGCCTCTCTCTCTCTCTCTCTCTCTCTCTCTCTCTCTCTCTCTCTCTCTCTCTCACACACACACACACACACACACACACACACACACACACACACACACACACACACACACACACACACACACATCAAACGCAAACCACACTATGGGTACACAATGGCACATGTTGACTGACAGGTGGAGGTGAGAGAAGGAGATCAGACTAATCTAACTGTCAATAAAGCTAATGCCAATTGAATGAATGTAACACAAAGGAGAAAGTTAGGAGTGGAGCAGGCAAACATTCACATAGGCTAACACACGCACACCTAAATACACAATGACCACACACATACAAACGCATCAGGCTCTATTCATAGAGCACATTCACTCAACTTCAATTCAAATAGACTGTTTTAATTCGCTGAGGCAAGCCTATATGCCATTGACATAGGCTAACTTGTACAAATATCCTGATGAAGCATGGAACGAATGAAATAACAATATGTTTGATGAAAAGGAAGAATCACAGAGATAGAAATTAGTTGTGACAAGTTCGAGTCTCTTGCTTCCAACGACTCCTTCAAGTTTAGCCGATGCGTCAACTTGGTGAATCACCAGGAGAATAACTAAAGAAAGGAGGAAAAGGATGGGAGGGGGAAAGGAGGGGGACAGAAAAACTTTCGCCCTCCTTACAAAAACCCTCCGCCGTCAGTCAGTCTGTCACACAGACCACACACCCGTCAAGTCTGCGGACCGTCAATGTCAGCCAGGCGGATTTGGTGCGCACACCTCGGCTTTTATAAACAGCGACCCACCGGTAGAATTCGGCGTTAGCGATGTTTTTGATCATCAATTCACAAACGTTTAATTAGAGAAGGTGTAAAGTTCCATGGACATTTCATGGACATAGGATCCAGAATATGTTTTTTTTTTAAGAGAAGGCACTTCAAGTTAGACTAATCAAGGAAAAATGTTAGTTTATGGAGAAAAGTTTTGAAAAGGTTAAATCAACAAAAGATATTCGAATTCATCATTACGCAATTACTCCAGTAGCCTTTGGAGAAAGTCTTGCTGATTTAATCAGTGCGCGCCGAAAGGAAATAAAGGATATTGCGAAAATTAAAAATGCATTTTGAAGGTAAGTCCCAGTAAAAATGATCACGTGTAAATTATCTTCCACAATAACATTCTTATAAAAATGTGTATTTATTTATTATAAGGATGATTATTATAGTAATGGTTATTATTATTGCATATTTCATATTTGAATATCCTGAACCGATAGCTTTCACAAATTATTATTTTACAAAGCATACCAGTGGCATTTCTGTTGTTTGATCATTTTTTGATTGTTCACAGTTGAGGTTCCCAGTTAGTTGTATATTTTGGATAATAATAACATGATGACCAAGGGGAATTTGCACTTCGTTTCCTGCACCACTTTTCTCAAACTTCTAATTCAATTTCAATAGATATGAATCGTGAATATGTTTAGATAAGTGTGGAAATCCCTCTTCTAATATAGAAATGTGTAATAACATAAGCATATTCACAAGACAACAAATACTTATAACACATTTATATGAGAATACAGAATCATTATAGTATATTATATTAACTTTTGTCTGCAGAAAATCACAAACAAAATACAATGACCTCCAAAGAAATGCTATAATGGCACATTGTACATTTTATAGAAAACATTTGAACAAATACTGAGATAAAATGTGATAAAAAGGGCCCCTTTTATAGACGTGACATATCTTTATCAAAACATATACAATTTTCGCTTGGAAAACATCCTTGTACTATTTAAAATGGAAGTTACAGTGTAGGACATTAAGGAGGCAATTTCATCTGAAAGTAAGTTTTTACAAGCTTGTAGAAATGAGTTCTAGTGTGTGTATGTGTGTGTGTGTGTGTGTGCGTGAGTGAATGGAAAGTTTCCTTCATTGTAAAAAATGGCTTGGGTTGAGAGGGGTCAGGGGCAGCTAAAGCCCTTGTCTAGTTAGCTGTCACTGATATGAGAAAGTACATGATTCACGTTAGTCAGGGTGTGAGAACACACACACACACACACCTGCCTCTTGGGACAGCTTGTGCGGCTGCTGTTCCATGTCTGTGAAAGGGGGAAATGGAAAGGGAGGTGAAACATTGTGTGCCGAAATGATGCTATAAGCATTAAAACAAAAGAATAGTAGGCTGAAGAAGATCCCCCCCCTCTCTTTCTCTCTCTCTCTCTCTCTCTCTCTCTCTCTCTCTCTCTCTCTCTCTCTCTCTCTCTCTCTCTCTCTCTCTCTGTCCCTCTCCTTCTCTCTCGCTCTCCCTCCCTCCCTCCCTCTCTCCTTCTCTCCCTCCCTCCCTCCCGTCCTCCCTCCCTCCCACACTTTCAGGTGGTCTTCAATAAAGAGTGGTTAAAATAACTAACCAACCCCCCCATACAACTCATTCAATATCACTTATATAACTATTGCACTTGAAACAAACTCAAGTTGTCTCAGATACTTTGAGCAAACAAAGAATATAAACCACAACTTCAAAAAACAAAACATATTGCCTTTGACCTCTCTCTCTCTCTCTCTCTCTTTCATCCCTCTTTCCTTCTCTCTCTCTCTCTCTTCTCTCTCTCTCTTTCATCCCTCTTTCCTTCCCTCTCTCTCTTGCTCTCTCTCTCTTTTTCAATTCCAATTTAAGGGTCTTTATTGGCTTGGGAAACATATATTTATATTGCCAAAGCAAGTGAAATAGATCATCTCTCGCTCTCTCTCTTTCTCTCTTTCTCTCCCTCCCTTTTTCCCTCTCTGACACACACACACTTCATATTATGGCTGTAAGGGTCAATTAGTGTCGGGGCTTTAGATAACAGTGTTTGTGTCCGTGCGCTGTGACACCAGAGCATATCCACTCTTTTCAATGGCTCAAACCCACGCCTGGATCTAGAGCAGAGAGACAGAGGAATACAAGAGAAAGCAGAGAGAAAGAGAGAAGGAAAGAGGGATGAAAGAGAGAGAGAGATTGACCCTTAACATCCTTTACTCAACCCCATCCTTGACTCTTTGTGTGTGAGAGAAGGAGAGATAAAAATAGAGAGCGAGAGAAAGAAAGAGATTGAGTAAGAGAAGGAGAAAGTGGTGTTGCAGGGTTAATGCAGTACAGATTCCCTATTGACAGAAGTTAGCAGCACCCAGAGGAAAAGAGAGAGAGGGAAAGAGCGAGGGAGAGGGGGAATGATATAAAATGAGTTGGTCACGCTTTGAACAGTTACACATGCTGTTTACATTTTTCCCAAATTAACATGGCCCCTCACTTCACCAAACGCCCCTACCATCTCTGTCTCTCTCTCTCTCTCTCTCTTTCTTTCTTTCTTTCTTTCTTTCTTTCTTTCTTTCTTTCTTTCTTTCTTTCTTTCTTTCTTTTTCTCTCTCTCTCTCTCTCTCTCTCTCTCTGCCTTTCCCATACTCTCTCTTATCCAAGTCCCTTTGCTCCCTCTCTTCCTCTCTGTTTCTCTCTACCTCCCTCTCTTTATGTCTGTCTGTCTCTCACTGTCTCCTTCAGGACCCCCCATCCCTCCTCCTTCCTCTCCTCTCCCCTTCTCTGATTTTCTAAAGCAGAGACAGACCGGATAAATTGAATGGAAGGCTCTTGTATGTTTTTTTTTTGCTTATTTATTTTTTAAGAGTAAGCCGGGGGTGGGGAGTTAGGCGGAGCAGGGGGAGGTAAATTAGAAACCGAAGTCTGAACGTCTGAAACTCTGAAAAAAGTAAGGAAGAATGCAAAGAGGTGGATGGAAGGGATGAGGGAAGCAAATTAGAGAAAGAAAGAGAGGAAGGCAATTAGGTATAGAAGAAAGGAGAGCTGAAATAGAAGAGGGAGGTTTGAGGGTTCAAAGAAGGAAAGAATGAGAGGGACCAATGAGTGAACATGGAAGGAAAGAACGAGAAGTAGAGGAAGCTAATATTGATCGTTAATGGTGGATGTAAAACTGAGAACGAACAGAGTGTAATAAAAGCAACAGTAAGAACAATTCAAGGCAGATTTCTCTGGGGAAGGAGAATAAGAGAGGGAATAAACACATGCAGGTTGGCTTTTATTGTCATGCATCTTGCCAGAGAAATCTGTCGCAAGCTGGTGTAACAGATGTGATCATACTTCGTAAATCTATTGAGTCGTTTTTAAATAAAGTAATACCCAGCCAGCGGTCCCAGTTGATTGGTGTTTATTCTAATGATAGACACAAGGAAGCACACTAGATGTGGAGGACAACAGTGTGTTCATGGCTGTAGATTCGTCTGTTAGAATGGAAATAACTGTGAATTAGCAGGGAGCTAATGCAACCATTACAATTGAGTAATTGCTAGCTAACTCGCCCCTACAGCAAGAACATACAAAAGCACATCAAAGGATGCCCCAAATATCTAACAGGTAGCGTACACCTATATATGCACATCAGGACATGTACTGTACATAGTCAACTCGGACATGTTATAAATATGAAAATAGAATATAGTGTTTCAGAAACGCCACCTACCGCTTGCTCATCAATATCAGACTGGGAGGAATTGACATTCGCATTCTCCCCCTATCTGCAAGTGTAACTAATGGTATAACACCTTACATTTTTTCATTTTATTTTATTTAAACTTTATTTAACTAGGCAAGTCAGTTAAAACCTCTTAAGGATCTGACCCTTTAAAAAAAAAGAATCGAACAAATGTTTATTTACAATGACGGCCAACCAAGAAGCAAAACTCCTCTTGCGGGGACGAGGGCTGGGATAAAAAAAAAAAAAGTACAAATGTAGGACAAAACACACATCACGACAAGAGAGACACCACAACACTACATAAACAGCGACCTAAGACAAACACATAACATGGCAGCAACAACCTAATTGATTTGTAAATTCAACAATCCAATAAGAATACATACATATGAAATACATATTTCTGCAGAGTCCATAATGCCTAACCCTAACCTTAAATTAAGACTAAAATAGCTCATTTGAGTTTTCATGAATTTTTACGATATAGACAATTTTGACTTTGCAGTTGGCCCATCTATATCAGAAATCGCTTAGGTCTGCCTCCAGGGCAAGATTCATGACAATAAACGTCAACCTGCTAAACAAATGAAGAGAAAAAGAGATACATACATATTTGTTGGAAGCAATAAATTGTGAGGGTTTTGTTGTAAACCTAATAATAGTCTTGTATATTTTATTCCTCTCTTTATTTCCCATTTGTTTTTCTGTCATTGATGTTCTTTGTCAATCCAGGGAGCATTCCATGCCAAGTAGATCAAGTAGAATTTCTATATGAAACCCAAGAAGATATCTCCAGGGATAAGAGATGGGGAGAGTATGTGTGTGTGTGTGTGTGTGTGTGTGTGTGTGTGTGTGTGTGTGTGTGTGTGTGTGTGTGTGTGTGTGTGTGTGTGTGTGTGTGTGTGTGTGTGTGTGTGTGTGTGTGTGTGTGTGTGTGTGTGTGCGTCAACATATGTGTGTGAGTGTGTGCATATGCCCACGCACATGTACAGTGCCTTCAGAAAATCCCCACCTCCCTTGACTTTTTCCACATTTTGTTGTATTACAGCCTGAATTTTAAATGGATTAAATGTAGATTTGTTTTGTCACTGGGCTACACACAATACCTCAAAAAGTGGAATTATGTTTAAATTTTTCTTTTACAAATTAATACTAAATTAAATGCTGAAATCTCTCCGTCAATAATTTTTCAACCCGTTTTCTATGGCAAGCTTAAATAAGTTCAGGAGTAAACATGTGCTTAGCAAATCCCATAATAAGTTGCTTAGCATAATAGTGTTTAATATGACTTTTGAATGACTACCTCATCTCTGTACGCCACACACACAATTATCTGTAAGGCCCCTCAGTCGAGCAGAGAATTTCAAACAGAGATTCAACCACAAACACCAGGGAGGTTTTACAATGCCTCGCAAAGAAGAGCACCTATTGGTTGATGGTTAAAAAACAAAAAAAGGCAGACACTGAATATCGCTCTGAGCACGGTGAAGTTATTAATTACACTTTGGATGGTGTATCAATACACCCAGTCACTAGAAAGATACAGGCGTCCTTCCTAACTCAGTCACCGGAGAGGAAGGAAACCGCTCAGGGATTCCACCATGAGGCCAATGGAAGCATTGACAGAGTTTAATGGCTGTGATAGGAGAAAACTGAGGATGGGTCAACAATGTTGTCGTTACTCTACAATACTAACCTAATTGACAAAGTGAGAAGAAGGAAGCCTGTACAGAATGCAAATATTCCAAACATGCATCCTGTTTGCAGTAAGGCACTAAAGTAATACTGCAAAAAATGTGGCAAAGCAATTCACTTTTTGTCCTGATTGCAAAGTGTTATGTTTGTGGCAAATCCAATACAACACATTAAGGAGTACTGCTCCTTATATTTTTAAGCATAGTGGTGGCTGCATCATGTTATGGATATGCTTGTAATTGTTAAGGACCAAAAATAAAAAAGAAATGGAATGGAGCTAAGCACAGGCAAAATCCTAGAGGAATACCTGGTTCAGACTGCTTTCCACCAGACAATAAGGACAATAACTAAAACTCAAGGCCAAATCTACACTGTAGTTGCTTACCAAGAAGACAGTGAATGTTCCTGAGTGACCGAGTTACAATTTTGACTTAAATCTGATTTAAAATCTATGGCAAGACTTGAAAATGGCTGTCCAACAATGATCAACAGCCAACTTGACAGAGCTTAAATAATTATTTTAAAGAATAATAGGCAAATATTGTACAATCCAGGTGTGCAAAGCTCTTAGAGACTTACCCCAAAAGGCTCACAGCTGTAATCGCTGCCAAAAATGTGAACATGTAGTGAGTAAGGCGTGTGAATACTTATGTAAATGAGATATTTCTGTATTTCATTTTCAATACATTTGCTGACATTTCTAAAAACATGTTTTCACCGTGTCAATTATGGGGTACTGTGTGTAGATGGGAGAGAGACACAAATTAGATGAATCCATTTTGAATTCAGGCTGTAACACAACTAACTGTGGAATAAGTCAAATGGTATGAGTACTTTCTGAAGGCCCTGCACATGGGTTTCAAAAGATGGGTGCATTGGTCCTTGTGTGTGTGTTTGTGTGTCCATGTGTGTGCATATGTGATGTGTGTGTGTGTGTGTGTTGAGTTAGCAAAGGAATGCACGTTTGATTAAGTACAGACTGCACATAAATCTGTGCTCTTAACTGTACGCAGGCACACAACATCGACCCTGACCCTAGCTACCCCTCCCCCTCCCTCCCTGCGGCCTATACGCATGTTACTGTCCAGCCAGCCAGGGTACCATTGTGTGTGTGTGTGTGTGAATGCGTGTGAGTGTGTGTGAGTGTGTGCGTGCACAAAACCACATTATTTTATGGTGAAATAGACTTTTCCTCAGGTACTAAATCTGGATTTCAGGACTGATAGAACAGAATAGAACAGAATAGAACATAATAGAACAGAACAGAATAAACAGAATATAATTTAACAAATAGAACCGAATAGAACAGAACAGAATAGAACAGAATAGAATAGAATAGAATAGAACAAAATAGAACAGAATAGAATTGAACAGAATAGAACAGAATAGAACAGAATAGAAAATTATTTAACAGAATAGAACATAATATAATTTAACAGAATAGAACAGAATAGAACAGAATTGAACAGAATACAACATAATAGAATATAACAGAATAGAAAAGAATAGAACAAAATTGAACAGAATTCAACAGAACAGAATAGAAAAGAATTGAACAGAATAGAACAGAATAGAATTGAACAGAATAGAACAGAATAGAACAGAATAGAAAATAGCAGAATAGAACAGAATAGAACAGAACAGAATATAGAAAGTCCTGTTGAATATGTCTGAGATGTGTATAATCCATTATAGCATGGACCCATGCTTCGCCGTGCCTCGGTCCCTGCCCGTCTGGTATATGTTAGCCAGATGACAGTAAATATGCTAACCAGCAAGCGCAGGACAGCCTTCCATCCAGTCCTATGTGATCTAAAGTCATCATACATATAGCTGATTGCAAGTCCACGAAGACTGGCCCCTGTGCCCTGACTTTAAACTTTGAACCCTAACCCTAACCCCAATCTTCAATCCCAACCGACCCCAGACTTGAAACCATGAGCGAAACCTCAACCCTTAACTTCATATCAAGTCCAATAAACGTTGTCTTACAGCTGGCAGCCATAAGATTGTGCAACGTTTTAAATGTAGATCCGCGATCAAACGATAGATCAATCTAACATGATTTAGAGAATGGAGAACTGTGTAGGCACACACACACACACACACACACACACACACACACACACACACACACACACACACACACACACACACACACACACACACACACACACACACACACACACACACACACACACACACACACACACACACACACACACACACACACACGCACACACACACACAGAGAGAGAGAGAGATCATGAGGAATCCTGTGTTAATGTAATATAATTTCCTCTGTGAGAATGTTCTGGCTTCACCCTGGCCTGTGGAGTGTGTTCCTAGTGTTCTTACTGCCAGGTACTGCTCCCTGCTCCCTGAACAGAAGACTGAGGGCTTTGGCTGTAGGTTATCATAACCTTTATCATCCACATTAAAATTCTCATTCTACAGAAGACTGAGGGCTTTGGCTGTAGGTGATCATAACCTTTATCATCCACAGTGAAATTCTCATTCTACAGAAGACTGAGGGCTTTGGCTGTAGGTGATCATAACCTTTATCATCCACAATGAAATTCTCATTCTACAGAAGACTGAGGGCTTTGGCTGTAGGTTATCATAACCTTTATCATCCACAGTGAAATTCTCATTCTACATTTGTGCATCAAATGGCATTCGGCCAGACTGCATTGCATTTAGCATTAAAACACATGTAAAGTCAAGTGTACCAGTTGTGTGTTTGGAAGTTACCTAGATTCGGTAATTTCTGTAGAAAGGGTAGTCTCAGAGTTGGTTTCGGTGTCCAGAGTGAAAGAAAGTTGAGAGTAAAAACGAAGGAGTTGAGGTGTTTTTCGAAGTGTTGTTTTTACCTGTGTCTGTACTGGGTCTGTCCAAGTTCCAAGGGAGAGTTGATGAGCTGCTGAGTTTAGTTCGAAATGTTAAGGTGTGTCAGGTGTTGAGGTTTTGTGATTGAAAGGAGTCGACATGTTTTTCGCTGTAACTGTTCAATTCATTCAGATGAAAGGTGTGTTCAGGAGTAATATGTGGAAAGTGATGACGTTAGGAGGTCTCTTCTGTAGCGGAAAATGGTGTTGACTCTTTTAGGTCCTGACACGTTCAGCTAGTTCTGGGAGGAACACGGTGTCCACGGAAGCAACATGATGGAGGGAAGAAAGAGGGAGAGAAAAGACGGAGTGATAGAGTGAGAGAGAGAACACTACATACTGATGAGAGACTTCCCGAAGAGGAGAAGGAAGAGAGGGGGGAGTAAAAGGAGGCGAAGGAGAGGAAAGGCAGAGAACCAAGAACCCAGAGACCTTCTACAAATAGATGGGAAGAGGGACAGAAAGGAAGAGAGGAAATGAGAAACAAAGAGGGATCATGCAGGATTGAGAAAGACATTAGACAGAGTGGAAGAAGGGGTTGAGAGAGTGAGAGCGAGGGAGAAGGAGAGAGAGAGAGATGGATTGGATATACAGAGAGAGGAGGAGGGGGATGGATGGATGGATGTGGGAACACATCCTGTACAGAACATATTTCACACCTGTTGAACAGCAGCTTGTTTAAGACCCATAATTACACAGAACCATGCCTTGCTGTCTGTCTGCCTGTCAGCCTGGAAGACAGAGAGAGACAGGGACCATGAAGAAAACATGCATGGTGGAGGAATGCAAAAAGAGAACGAGCATAGGGAGGACGAAAAGGTTATTGGAAAGCAATGGGCAAAAGTGAATAAGAGAGAGGGAAGAGAGGTGTGTGGCAACAAGATGGAGAAAGAGATGGAAAGAGAGAGAAAGAGAGAGAAGAATGGATACAATGAGAATTTGTGGGAGGTCCCGGAGGGCGGGCGGGTGGGCAGACAGACCGACAGACAGGGGAAGAGGGGTCTCTGTATGTACTCTGTCTCTCAGTGGCTATACGGGACAGGGAAGTGGACAGGCACTGAGCTCTCCGCCATTGACACAGATCATTTGGCCACCATTTTCCCTGTGTGGTGCTGGAAGAGAGGGCCTTAAAAGGGTCCGCACATTAGCCACCCTTGGTCGCTTCCAAGACACACATATCACACACACACACATGCATACACGCACATACACGCACACATGCTCTAACGTCCACGCTCACTCATATAAGCAGGCACGCACGCACGACTAACTTTAAGCACACACGCACACACCGATGTATATCAAATACAAACAACACATAATCATGCACATATGCGTACGAATGCAAATTGACAAGCACTCACATACCACATAAACACTTTTACAACACCAAACCTAAACACAAGCAAATTAAGAAATATAAGAGACAAAGGCATGCATTCACGACAAACGCACACTCACACAAATACACTCATACAGTGCCCAGTGAAAGTCCACACACCCCTTGCACAGTCTTCACATTGTGCTGCCGTTAAAACAACATCTCAAAAGGGATGACGTTGGATGATTTCCCCTACAGATCTACACAACCTACAAAGTGAAAGAAAGTTTGAGGTCATCCACAGAGCTGCCACTGAAGGAAAATCCCGACTATCCAATTAGCGGGACCTTTCAGCATTTTTCGTTCACTTTGAAAATGTGCAGTAGGTTGTGTAGATCGATAGGAAAAACATCTAACGTAATCCCTTTTAAGATTTCATTTTAAAGGGATACTTCAGGATTTTGGATTGATCTACTTTATCTACTTCCCCAGAGTCAGATGAACTCGTGGATAACATTGTTATGTCTCTGTGTCCAGCAAGAAGGAAGTTCGAGACAGTTTGCGAGCCAATGTTAACTAGCGTTAGCACAGTGACTGGAAATCTATGGCTATAGACTTCCAGTCATTGCCCTACTAGCAATTGCGCTTGTGGTATCCACAAGTTAATCTGATTCCCCCTCACACACACACAGACACACACACAGACACACAGACACACACACACAAATCCCGAAGTATCATTTTAAAGCAGCAAATTGTGATCTGCGCAAGGGGTGTGTAGACTTTCACTAGAGACTGTGATGCTAATAATAAAGTAATCCACATGCTTCAATATCTCTGCACTGATTTGAGTGCTTGTGCTTGTGTGTGTGTGTGTGTGTGTGTGTGTGTGTGTGTGTGTGTGTGTGTGTGTGTGTGTGTGTGTGTGTGTGTGTGTGTGTGTGTGTGTGTGTGTGTGTGTGTGTGTGTGTGTGTGTGTGTGTGTGTGTGCGTGTGTGCATTCCTACCTGCATGCCGTGCATAATTGTATGAGCGTGTGTGCGTGCATGTGAGTGTTATTGTGTGTGAGGAGTATATCAAACATTTGTCAGTGTAATGTTTACTGTACATTTTTTATGGTTTATTATCTATTTCACTGGTTTTGGCGATGTAAACATATGTTTCCCACGCCAATAAAGCCCTTTGAATTGAAATTTAATTGAGGGAGAGAGAGAGAGAATGTGTGCCACCTGCTACCGTTTTGACTGCCACAAAGCTGGTCATACGTGAGAGGAGGGAGGCACATTGCAGAAATGCTATGGGGATGTGGTAGTGAACACTATGGAGCTAGTCATGGTGATGTGGTAGTGGTAGTGAACACTATGGAGCTAGTCATGGTGATGTGGTAGTGGTAGTGAACACTATGGAGCTAGTCATGGTGATGTGGTAGTGGTAGTGAACACTATGGAGCTAGTCATGGTGATGTGGTAGTGGTAGTGAACACTATGGAGCTAGTCATGGTGATGTGGTAGTGGTAGTGAACACTATGGAGCTAGTCATGGTGATGTGGTAGTGGAAGTGAACACTATGGATTTAGTCATGGTGATGTGGTAGTGAACACTATGGAGCTAGTCATGGTGATGTGGTAGTGAACACTATGGAGCTAGTCATGGTGATGTGGTAGTGGTAGTGAACACTATGGAGCTAGTCATGGTGATGTTGTAGTGAACACTATGGAGCAAGTCATGGTGATGTGGTAGTGAACACTATGGAGCTAGTCATGGTGATGTGGTAGTGAACACTATGGAGCTAGTCATGGTGATGTGGTAGTGGTAGTGAACACTATGGAGCTAGTCATGGTGATGTGGTAGTGGTAGTGAACACTATGGAGCTAGTCATGGTGATGTGGTAGTGGTAGTGAACACTATGGAGCTAGTCATGGTGATGTGGTAGTGGTAGTGAACACTATGGATTTAGTCATGGTGATGTGGTAGTGAACACTATGGAGCTAGTCATGGTGATGTGGTAGTGAACACTATGGAGCTAGTCATGGTGATGTTGTAGTGGTAGTGAACACAATGGAGCTAGTCATTGTGATGTGGTAGTGGTAGTGGTAGTGAACACAATGGAGCTAGTCATTGTGATGTGGTAGTGGTAGTGAACACTATGGAGCTAGTCATGGTGATGTGGTAGTGAACACTATGGAGCTAGTCATGGTGATGTGGTAGTGAACACTATGGAGTTAGTCATGGTGATGTAGTAGTGATAGTGAACACTATGGAGCTAGTCATGGTGATGCAGTTGTCAACACTATGGAGCTAGTCATGATGATGTGGTAGTGGTAGTGAACACTATGGAGTTAGTCATGGTGATGTGGTAGTGAACACTATGGAGCTAGTCATGGTGATGTGGTAGTGAACACTATGGAGTTAGTCATGGTGATGTAGTAGTGATAGTGAACACTATGGAGCTAGTCATGGTGATGCAGTTGTCAACACTATGGAGCTAGTCATGATGATGTGGTAGTGGTAGTGAACACTATGGAGTTAGTCATGGTGATGTGGTAGTGAACACTATGGAGCTAGTCATGGTGATGCAGTTGTCAACACTATGGAGCTAGTCATGATGATGTGGTAGTGAACACTATGGAGCTAGTCATGGTGATGTGGTAGTGAACACTATGGAGCTAGTCATGGTGATGTGGTAGTGGTAGTGAACACTATGGAGTTAGTCATGGTGATGTGGTAGTGAACACTATGGAGCTAGTCATGGTGATGTGGTAGTGAACACTATGGAGCTAGTCATGGTGATGTGGTAGTGAACACTATGGAGCTAGTCATGGTGATGTGGTAGTGAACACTATGGAGCTAGTCATGGTGATGTGGTAGTGAACACTATGGAGCTAGTCATGGTGATGTGGTAGTGGTAGTGAACACTATGGAGCTAGTCATGGTGATGTGGTAGTGAACACTATGGAGCTAGTCATGGTGATGTGGTAGTGGTAGTGAACACTATGGAGCTAGTCATGGTGATGTGGTAGTGAACACTATGGAGCTAGTCATGATGATGTGGTAGTGGTAGTGAACACTATGGAGTTAGTCATGGTGATGTGGTAGTGAACACTATGGAGCTAGTCATGGTGATGCAGTTGTCAACACTATGGAGCTAGTCATGATGATGTGGTGGTGGTAGTGAACACTATGGAGTTAGTCATGGTGATGTGGTAGTGAACACTATGGAGCTAGTCATGGTGATGTGGTAGTGGTAGTGAACACTATGGAGCTAGTCATGGTGATGTGGTAGTGAACACTATGGAGCTAGTCATGGTGATGTGGTAGTGGTAGTGAACACTATGGAGCTAGTCATGGTGATGTGGTAGTGAACACTATGGAGCTAGTCATGGTGATGTGGTAGTGAACACTATGGAGCTAGTCATGGTGATGTGGTAGTGGTAGTGAACACTATGGAGCTAGTCATGGTGATGTGGTAGTGAACACTATGGAGCTAGTCATGGTGATGTAGTAGTGAACACTATGGAGTTAGCCATGGTGATGTGGTAGTGAACACTATGGAGCTAGTCATGGTGATGTGGTAGTGAACACTATGGAGCTAGTCATGGTGATGTAGTAGTGAACACTATGGAGTTAGTCATGGTGATGTAGTAGTGATAGTGAACACTATGGAGCTAGTTATGGTGATGTGGTAGTGAACACTATGGAGCTAGTCATGGTGATGTAGTAGTGAACACTATGGAGCTAGTCATGGTGATGTGGTAGTGAACACTATGGAGCTAGTCATGGTGATGCAGTTGTCAACACTATGGAGCTAGTCATGATGATGTGGTAGTGAACACTATGGAGCTAGTCATGGTGATGTGGTAGTGAACACTATGGAGCTAGTCATGGTGATGTGGTAGTGAACACTATGGAGCTAGTCATGATGATGTGGTAGTGAACACTATGGAGCTAGTCATGATGATGTGGTAGTGAACACTATGGAGCTAGTCATGGTGATGTGGTAGTGAACACTATGGAGCTAGTCATGGTGATGTGGTAGTGAACACTATGGAGCTAGTCATGGTGTGGTGGGTAGTGAACACTATGGAGCTAGTCATGGTGATGTGGTAGTGAACACTATGGAGCTAGTCATGGTGATGTAGTAGTGAACACTATGGAGCTAGTCATGGTGATGTGGTAGTGAACACTATGGAGCTAGTCATGGTGATGTGGTAGTGAACACTATGGAGCTAGTCATGGTGATGTGGTAGTGGTAGTGAACACTATGGAGCTAGTCATGGTGATGTGGTAGTGAACACTATGGAGCTAGTCATGGTGATGTGGTAGTGAACACTATGGAGCTAGTCATGGTGATGTGGTAGTGAACACTATGGAGCTAGTCATGGTGATGGTGGTAGTGAACACTATGGAGCTAGTCATGGTGATGTGGTAGTGAACACTATGGAGCTAGTCATGGTGATGTGGTAGTGAACACTATGGAGCTAGTCATGGTGATGTGGTAGTGAACACTATGGAGCTAGTCATGGTGATGTGGTAGTGAACACTATGGAGCTAGTCATGGTGATGTGGTAGTGAACACAATGGAGCTAGTCATGGTGATGTGGTAGTGAACACTATGGAGCTAGTCATGGTGATGTGGTAGTGAACACTATGGAGCTAGTCATGGTGATGTGGTAGTGAACACTATGGAGCTAGTCATGGTGATGTGGTAGTGAACACTATGGAGCTAGTCATGGTGATGTGGTAGTGAACACTATGGAGCTAGTCATGGTGATGTGGTAGTGGTAGTGAACACTTTGGAGCTAGTCATGGTGATGTGGTAGTGGTAGTGAACACTGTGGAGCTAGTCATGGTGATGTGGTAGTGAACACTATGGAGCTAGTCATGGTGATGTGGTAGTGGTAGTGAACACTATGGAGCTAGTCATGGTGATGTGGTAGTGGTAGTGAACACTATGGAGCTAGTCATGGTGATGTAGTAGTGAACACTATGGAGCTAGTCATGGTGATGTGGTAGTGAACACTATGGAGCTAGTCATGGTGATGTGGTAGTGAACACTATGGAGCTAGTCATGGTGATGTGGTAGTGAACACTATGGAGCTAGTCATGGTGATGTGGTAGTGAACACTATGGAGCTAGTCATGGTGATGTGGTAGTGAACACTATGGAGCTAGTCATGGTGATGTGGTAGTGGTAGTGAACACTATGGAGCTAGTCATGGTGATGTGGTAGTGAACACTATGGAGCTAGTCATGGTGATGTGGTAGTGAACACTTTGGAGCTAGTCATGGTGATGTGGTAGTGAACACAATGGAGCTGGTAGTGAACACTATGGAGCTAGTCATGGTGATGTGGTAGTGAACACTATGGAGCTAATCATGGTGATGTTGTAGTGAACACTATGGAGCAAGTCATGGTATGTGGTAAACACTATGGAGCTAGTCATGGTGATGTAGTAGTGAACACTATGGAGCTAGTCATGGTGATGTAGAAGTGAACACTATGGAGTTAGCCATGGTGATGTGGTAGTGAACACTATGGAGCTAGTCATGGTGATGTGGTAGTGAACACTATGGAGCTAGTCATGGTGATGTAGTAGTGAACACTATGGAGTTAGTCATGGTGATGTAGTAGTGATAGTGAACACTATGGAGCTAGTTATGGTGATGTGGTAGTGAACACTATGGAGCGAGTCATGGTGATGTAGTAGTGAACACTATGGAGCTAGTCATGGTGATGTGGTAGTGAACACTATGGAGCTAGTCATGGTGATGCAGTTGTCAACACTATGGAGCTAGTCCTGGTGATGTGGTAGTGAACACTATGGAGCTAGTCATGGTGATGTGGTAGTGAACACTATGGAGCTAGTCATGGTGATGTAGTAGTGAACACTATGGAGTTAGTCATGGTGATGTAGTAGTGAACACTATGGAGCTAGTCATGGTGATGTTGTAGTGAACACTATGGAGCTAGGCATAGTGGTGTAGTTGTCAACACTATGAAGCTAGTTATGGTGATGTGGTAGTGAACACTATGGAGCTAGTCATGGTGATGTAGTAGTGAACACTATGGAGCTAGTCATGGTGATGTAGTAGTGAACACTATGGAGCTAGTCATGGTGATGTGGTAGTGGTAGTGAACACTATGGAGCTAGTCATGGTGATGTGGTAGTGAACACTATGGAGCTAGTCATGGTGATGTGGTAGTGAACACTATGGAGCTAGTCATGGTGATGTGGTAGTGAACACTATGGAGCTAGTCATGGTGATGTGGTAGTGAACACTATGGAGCTAGTCATGGTGATGTGGTAGTGAACACTATGGAGCTAGTCATGGTGATGTGGTAGTGAACACAATGGAGCTAGTCATGGTGATGTGGTAGTGAACACAATGGAGCTAGTCATGGTGTGGTGGTAGTGAACACTATGGAGCTAGTCATGGTGATGTGGTAGTGAACACTATGGAGCTAGTCATGGTGATGTTGTAGTGAACACTATGGAGCAAGTCATGGTGATGTGGTAGTGAACACTATGGAGCTAGTCATGGTGATGTGGTAGTGAACACTATGGAGCTAGTCATGGTGATGTGGTAGTGAACACAATGGAGCTAGTCATGGTGATGTGGTAGTGAACACTATGGAGCTAGTCATGGTGATGTGGTAGTGAACACTATGGAGCTAGTTATGGTGATGTGGTAGTGAACACTATGGAGTTAGTCATGGTGATGTGGTAGTGAACACTATGGAGCTAGTCATGGTGATGTGGTAGTGAACACTATGGAGTTAGTCATGGTGATGTGGTAGTGAACACTATGGAGTTAGTCATGGTGATGTGGTAGTGAACACTATGGAGCTAGTTATGGTGATGTAGTAGTGAACACTATGGAGCTAGTCATGGTGATGTGGTAGTGGTAGTGAACACTATGGAGCTAGTCATGGTGATGTGGTAGTGAACACTATGGAGTTAGTCATGGTGATGTAGTAGTGAACACTATGGAGCTAGTCATGGTGATGTGGTAGTGAACACTATGGAGTTAGTCATGGTGATGTGGTAGTGAACACTATGGAGCTAGTTATGGTGATGTAGTAGTGAACACTATGGAGCTAGTCATGGTGATGTGGTAGTGGTAGTGAACACTATGGAGCTAGTCATGGTGATGTGGTAGTGAACACTATGGAGTTAGTCATGGTGATGTGGTAGTGAACACTATGGAGCTAGTCATGGTGATGTGGTAGTGAACACTATGGAGCTAGTCATGGTGATGTGGTAGTGAA
>NC_068450.1:37480562-37483062 GCF_023373465.1 Oncorhynchus keta
ACAATGGAGCTAGTCATTGTGATTTATTTGAGCCCAGAGAAAACATTAGACGGACAGAATTTCTCAAATTAGATTGAAGCGGAAACTCGTTATTGGCAGTTAGATTACTTAGATTTGCCAATATTTAAACAGACAAGGCTATCACCATAGAGACAAAGAAATAAACTGGAAAATTGTTCAAATTCTCATAAATATTTTGAAGGTGCTCTTATCGAAGTTGAATTTGATTGTAATGGTAACAAGGTGATGCGGAGAGTGCTGAAAGACACATCAGCCGACAGCAAGTTGCAGATCAAATAAGGCAAAATTCTGCCAATTTAAATTCCTCAGTGATAATATAATTCCATGACTGTTGATAGTACACGAATACAACGCCTTGTGTGGTTTCAATTTATCCTCTGATTGGTTTCTTCCCCAGTCCATCACATTCAGCACGTCCTGCTATTGGCTGCAGCCGTGACATCGGTCCAGGTCCCAGACCCCTCCTTCAGCCTGTCCAATGAGAGGACTTCGATTGAGAGGACATATGAGCTGACCAAGTATCTGGAGCATCAGCTGAGAGAGATAAAGGACACCTATGTGAGCACTGTGACTGTATATAGATGCTGTGTTGAAGAACATTTACGTTGGAGCATGTCAATGTTTCGTTCCACAAGTGTTTGAATTCAACACATATTTGAGAAGCCTGGTTCCATTCTGTTTCTGCTCCAGCCAACCCCTTGGTCTTTGCCATGGGGAGTTTGTTTAAACAGAACCAGACTGGCACCCAGACTTGTGTTTGAGCATAACCAATCCATGTCTGAATTCACATGTTGGATTAAATATTCCTTCTCTCCCTCCCACTCCCTCTTTCCATACCCGCTCTTGACTGCCTCTTTCCCCCCTCTGCTCATCCTCCATCTCCTCCTTCTGTTACTCCTCCCATCCCCCCTTCCCTCCCTCAGTTATCCTACCTGGGCCCGCCGTTCAGTGACCCAGACTTCTCCCCTCCGCGGCCCAACAGCACAGCCCTGTCCTTACCCAGCGCGGCCACCCGTCTGGAGCTGTGGCGGGGCCTGGAGAACCGTGCAAGGCTGGCCCAGAACCAGAGGGCTTACTCTGTTCTGCTGGGGGCGGTGAGGGAGCTGGCCCGCTCCACTCTCTGCCCCTACCTCCAGAGCTCCCTGCTGCACTTTTCTACAGGCCTGGATGGTCTGTTAGGGTCTATATCAGGCCTCATGAACACACTGGGGTATGCCCTGCCTCCTGCTGGGATTGAGGCGCAGTACCCACGTAAGGGCACAGGGGGCGATGGAGAGGCGACGGGACGCAGACCAGCTCCACTTATGAGTCAGGGTCTCTATAAGACAGGGGCGGAGATGGGGGCGGGACCAAGGAGGCATCCCCTTGATGATCAGAGGGGTGCTGGGACCAACAGAGGGCTGGTGAGAGGACAAAAGGAGGAGAGCACCAGGAGAGAAATGACGGAGAGAAAGAGGGAGCGAGAGAAGGATAGAGGGAGGGGAAGGGAGGGAAGGAAAGCGGAGGTGACAGGGGCTGCGGTTAGGAGCGTGGGATCGAGGCAGGAGGGGAGAGGGGAGCGAGGGAGGAAAGGAAGGAAGAGACACTCAGAGGATTGGGAGGGGGCCAGTGAAGACAGGGAAGAGGAGGAAGAGTTGGAGAGAGAGGGAGGGAGCGAGAGATGGGGGAGGAGGAGAAGGCTGCTGAGTGTTTCAGAGGAAGGAGAGAGAACAGTGAAGCAGGGTCCACTGGAGTCTGACGCCAGAGTCACTCTGTCCTTCTCAGACAGACAGACCTTCCCCCAACAACAACTCCTAAACAACAATAACAATAACAACTATGATAACGACAACCTCAACAGCTACAACTTCAACTACCCCCACCAAAACAAGGAACGAGCCAGAGAGGTGGATGCAGAAAACAGGGCGACAGAGGAGGAACATTACATCATCAGAGAGTCTGCATCCCTCCTCTCCTCCTCTCCATCCCTACATCCCCAGCGCCGATCCCCTCGCTCCTTATTCTCCCCCACCCTCCACCCCCCCCTCTCCCTCTTCTACCCATTTGGCACAGGGACAGGGGAGGGACACACCCTTTTGTCAGAACCAGTGCCCTTGTCATTGAGGAGGGGTCCCCCCCTGCTGCCGCCCCCTCCCCTGTCCCCCCTCCTGTCCTCCTCCCCTCTGCTGGCGGTGCGGCCGGCGCTCAACGACTTCTCCAGGAAGGTGGAGGGCTTCTGGGTGCTGAGGGAGCTGCAGAGCTGGCTGTGGCGCTCCGCCAAGGACTTCAACCGCCTTAAGAAGAGACTTAGAGTCTGACAGACTGAGAGAGGACACACAGAGACAGAGGAATTGAAGGAGGACACACACACAAACATACAAACCCTCTCTCTCTTTCTCTTTCTCTTTCTCTTTCTCTTTCTCTCTCTCTCTCTCTCTCTCTCTCTCTCACACACACACACACACACACACACACACACACACACACACACACACACACA
>NC_068450.1:37488062-37490562 GCF_023373465.1 Oncorhynchus keta
TCCAATTGAGAATCTGTAGTATGACTTAAATATTGCTGTACACCAGCAGAACCCATCCAACTTGAAGGAGCAAGGAGCAGTTTCGCCTTGAAGAATGAGCAAAAATCCCAGTGGCTAGATGTGCCAAGCTTATAGAGACATACCCCAAGAAACTTGCAGCTGTAATTGCTACAAAAGGTAGCTCTACAAAATATTGACTTTGGGGGGGGGGTTATGCACGTTCAAGTTTTCTGTTATTTTGTAATATTACTTGTTTGTTTGTTTTCTTCAAAGTGGTAGGCGTGTTCTGTAAATCAAATGATACAAACCCCCCAAAAAGACATTTTAATTCCAGGTGGTAAGGCAAGACAATAGGAAAAATGCCAAGGGGGGTGAATAGTTTGGCAAGCCACTGTATCTCTGTAGGAAGTGACTTATCCTTGGTTGGTTGTGACACACACACACACGCACACACGCACACACAGCGCAGTGTGTTTTTACATTTAGTAAGATACATTAAAGGGGCTGCCAACAGTGGTCAACAAAGACCACTTTGTATCTGTGTGTGTGTCTGTGTTTAGCCCTGTGTGGGCTGTATACGCAGCACGTGTGTGAACCATTCTAGGCGCATGTGTCATAAGCGGGTATGAATGAAGCTTCCCATTCACAACTATGACATTTTTACTCTCTTTCTCTCTCTCTCAACACACAGTCTCAATATTTCTCTCTGTCTGTATTTCCTCTGTATGGATGAGTCGATTGATGATGTAACTGGTGACTGTGTTTCCCCCATGGTTAGTCTGGTGACTGTGTTTCCCCCATGTTTAGTCTGGTGACTGTGTTTCCCCCATGGTTAGTCTGACCACTGGCATTTTGTTGTTATTTATATATTATCTTCCATTCCCTAAGGTTCCCTGTAGCGGCCTGGGGAAGCCCTGTCCAGTTGAGTGGCAGACTGTGATCTAATGGAGAGTTATGGCCAACAGACGAGTTGACATAATGTCCTCTAGTTAAGAACTTTGATTTGCTCTGTGAGAGGCAACGCTCTCTCTCTCACTATGTTTTCTCTCTCCCCCCCCCTCCCTCTTTTATTCTCCTCTTAGTAGACACCCAGATGCTCTTTCCTCAGCACTCTCAGACCCCACCCCTCCCGCGTCTCTCTCTCTCTCTCTCTCTCTCCCTCTCTCGGCCACTGTCTCTCAATATCTTTCCCATATGTCCTTCTGAATACCTCTCTTCTTCAGTCTATCCGTCTGTATGTCAGCTAGCCTGTCAATCATTTCATCCGGCTGTACGTCGACTAGCCTGTCAATCGTTCTATCCATCGGTCTGTCTGACTACATGGTGAGCCTGATGTCATTCACACTATTTCACCGCCAGGTCATCCATCTGTCGTTCTCTCTTATGTTACAATCAGACTCTTTAACCGAAATTCCCTCTTCCACCCCCGCATTCTCTCCCTCTTTTCTCTGTGTATCTTCAGTTCTCGCTCCCCCCTGTTCTGCTCACCTGCAGCACATAAAAATTCCTCTTTTCTTTCTCCAGAGAATTGTTGAGTCGCCCAGGGATTTACTGCATTCCTCTCCCTCACTCCCTCACTTTTTCTCTCTCTCTGTTTTGGCACAGCTACATAGCATTGATTTGGCTTGTCCTCTCTTCTTTCTTTTTAACACTTATCTCCCCTTTAACTCTCTCTCCATCCTTTCCTGTCTTTACATTCATTTATTCTCTCAGTTTCATTCTTGAATCTACCCCCCCCTGTCTCTCTCCTCCACCCCACCCTACCCCACCCCTTCCTGGCCCATCCCTTCCTTTCACCTCATGGCACCCACCTGCCCCACCCTCTCTCCTGGGCCACTGCCATGCAATGGAATGGTCCGCCTCCACTGACTTAGCTGGAGGTTGCAGGGTTGGGCTGGGGGCGGGGGGGCTTCATGGGGGCTTCATGAGTTAATCAATTCATCCTCCTTGTGTGTGTACCCACAGAGGTGTGAGTTCTCTTTCATCTGGCTACGTGTGTCTGTTGACACTGCTCCCTAGGAGAACGCAGACATTTTCAAAAATGGTTTCAAAAGAGATTAGGGGGGTGGTAGTGGTTTTTATTCAATTCACAGGATGTTTGAGTTATGTTTAAATGGTGTTTGAAAGGTGTGTTTGTGTTTGTGTTTGTGTTTGTGTTTGTGTTTGTGCGTGAGAGAGAGAGAGAGAGAGAGAGAGAGAGAGAGAGAGAGAGAGAGAGAGAGAGAGAGAGAAAGAGACAGGCAGACAGACAGACAGACAGACAGACAGACAGACAGACAGACAGACAGACAGACAGAGGAAAGATACAGACAGACAGACATAGGAGCCATTTGATTGACTTTGTTTTCTGTGTAAACCTATCGTCAGATAAATCAAACATGACAAAATCTGACTTGGACTCCAGACTTGTTTTGCTCTGTTTATGAGTAATTATTTTCAACAGCTCTCGCTTACTGTGATATGATCCATGTTTTATATCGGCGAGTGCCAGGTCTGTAGC
>NC_068450.1:37493062-37535985 GCF_023373465.1 Oncorhynchus keta
TGTAAAACATCACTGCAGTGTTCCTCACCTGGCTTACTGTAAAACATCACTGCAGTGTTCCTCACCTGGCTTACTGTAAAACATCACTGCAGTGTTCCTCACCTGGCTTACTGTAAAACATCACTGCAGTGTTCCTCACCTGGCTTACTGTAAAACATCACTGCAGTGTTCCTCACCTGGCTTACTGTAAAACATCACTGCAGTGTTCCTCACCTGGCTTACTGTAAAACATCTCTGCAGTGTTCCTCACCTGGCTTACTGTAAAACATCACTGCATTGTTCCTCACCTGGCTTACTGTAAAACATCACTGCAGTGTTCCTCACCTGGCTTACTGTAAAACATCACTGCAGTATTCCTCACCTGGCTTACTGTAAAACATCACTGCAGTGTTCCTCACCTGGTTTACTGTAAAACATCACTGCAGTGTTCCTCACCTGGCTTACTGTAAAACATCACTGCAGTGTTCCTCACCTGGCTTACTGTAAAACATCACTGCAGTGTTCCTCACCTGGCTTACTGTAAAACATCACTGCAGTGTTCCTCACCTGGCTTACTGTAAAACATCACTGCAGTGTTCCTCACCTGGTTTACTGTAAAACATCACTGCAGTGTTCCTCACCTGGCTTACTGTAAAAAGCAAGACAAAAGATTGATTACTGAACTTCTATATTTCCATCAGTCCTGTCTTGTGGATTTGGCCACAGGTTCTCATCACAATGGATGTTTTCATTGGCCAAACATCTTGGGAAGAATCTTCGGGTGAATCCAGGCCTGACACTGGTCTGCCGTGATGTCATTGCATGCATCATCCATGGCCTGGAGAAGGGTGGCTTGTTCGTGACGGCGCCTATCATATACCTTCCACCTATATGTGGAGAGAAATTCCTCAAACGGGTTAAGGAAAGGAGAGTATGGGGGTAAGTACAGGGTGGTAAATTGTGGTTGGGCCTGAAACCATGCTTGCACCATTTGAGCATGGTGGAACCTGACATTATACCACACAATGACATTGGTCACACCATCAGCTCTACAGACCTGATTTTGCTCATTGAGGAAGGTTACATTCGAACAGCGAATCATGTGGTTGCCTGCAACTCAATATATAGAGTATATAGAGTAGAGAGCTTTAGATGTTGTTTGACCTAACATTAGAACGGGCAAGATGCGTAATCTAAGAAACTTTGACCGCGGTATGATTGTTGATGCCACACATGGTGGTTCCAGCATCTCAGAAACAGCTGCCTTCCTGGGATTACAGTCTCTAGAGTTTACAGAGAATGGTGCGATAAACAAAACACATTCAGTGAGCGGCAGTTCTGCGGGCAGAAACACCTTGTTAATGAGAGAGATCAGAGGAGAATGTCCAGACTCATTCAAGCTAACAGAAAGGCCACAAATGTTCAAATAACAGCTGTTTAAAACAGTGGTGTGCAGAAGGGCATCTCTTACAGTTTTTTACAATCACTCTATCAATTGATAGTTAGATCATTGTAATGAAATGAATAGACAGTCATCTCAGATGTAATGTGTGAATTGCATTTTGAAATGGTAATACTTTGATGTTAAGTTGTGTCATTTTGAACAGGTGATTTTTTTTTCAATGAACAAATTATTTTAGCTTTATGTGTATTGTATCCAAGTAATTGGTAAAAGTGTTATTGGTTTGAAAAATGTACATTTTGATTATTGGTTGTGAGTTTTGTGCCTAGAGTTTTGAAAAATGACATCGAGGTTCTGAAATGAGTGCCAAGGTGATTGTAAAAAACTGTAAATACAGTGTGTGATCATGACTAGTTGGTGTTGAAACGAAGTGACGGTGTGTGACAGTGTTGATTCCTCAACAAAGGTTTTAGGAGGTTGAAATAATGAGTGACTTGCTTTGGATTTGCCTAACGATCAAACATGATTGGCACATCAAAGTGGTGACAGCTGGGACCGGTTTCCTTCTGCATTTGCATACCAAACTTGCGGACACAAAAATAATTGACGTCAACAAAGATTATTAGCAGAGGCACGATCGCTTTATTTTCCGTCCTCTGTTGTTTTACAGTAAGACCCAAATGCTATGAAGCACTTACACCACATTATAAATCATCTCTCATTTATTTAGTATCACTGTCAGAATGACAGAATCAGAGTGACAGAGAGCTACCGGTCATTTGCAGTGAGGGTGTTCACATGTCACTTGTTAATTCTTAATTCCAGTCAATTCAGGAAGTGCACTGAAAACTTGAATCCCAATTCTCTTCAATACTTGCGGAATTGGAATTGGGTTTGCTTTCTGAAGTGACCGGAATTTAAATGGAATTGACCCCAACCCTGCTGGTCTTTACATTCAGAATCTCTTCGATCTCTCTGACTCACACATGGTACCCCCTCCTTAAAGGTCTAAGGCCAGGTTTCAACCAATCACAGCCTTCTGACCCAAAGACACGAGGTCATACAGGCGATTTGGGGAAAGGAGGAGCGAGAGAAGCACTAGAAACTTGTACAAATGGGATGTTTGGAAGGGATGGACAGGAGAAAGGAGAGGGTGAAGGAGGTGAGAAGATCAACCGTTTTAAAAAGCAGGATGGAACTGAAGAGGGAAGGCAGAGGCTGAGGTTGGAGAGGATGCAGGAAAGAGAGAGAACGTCTTTAGCTGGGGGCACGACTCCTTTTCACACTGCCTTTCTCTTAGCTAAATCTGCCCTTGAAGGTTGATGAAATCATGCTGTTAAGGTCACTGCATGATCTTATCACATATCTCTAACAAGCTGCTTCAAGCACTGCTTCAACCTCTTCACCCCCACCACTCCATTTGTCACTTCTAATCTCCCTCTTCCTCTCTATGTCCCCCACAGCCACTCTCCCTTCATCTCTCGCCCACATTCCCCTTCCCCCGTTTTCACCTCCCTCCATGGATTTCTCTCTTCCTTTCCCTGCTCCCCCTTTTCCTACTCGTTAGCTGCCCCTCCTCTCTATCTCTCCTCTCCTACGTATCTCTTTCCTTACCCTCTTCATGCTCCCCCTCTCTCCCCAGTCTTCCTCCCTCTCTCCCCCTCACACCCTCTCTCCCCAGTCTTCCTCCCTCTCTCCCCAGTCTTCCTCCCTCTCTCCCTCTCACACCCTCTCTCCCATCTACAAAGCACCTCATTGCTGGAACCAACTACAAAATATATTAGAGTTGGATGTTCTGGTGCCGCTCGGGGAATTTCCAATATTGATTGGGGACCTTCTAATTGAGGAATGTAATTGTTTTTCTTAAATATTTGTGTTGTGCTCTATTTGATTGGTTTGATGTTGCATTTGATTTTTGATTTTGTCTACGAAATTGTATATGCAGGGCTCCCTTGTGAAAGAGACCCTGGTCTCAACGGTGACGCCCTGCTTAAATAAAGGTCAAATAAATATCTCTCCCTTTCTCTCCCTCTCTCTCCCCCCACCTCCCTTCTTCCCCTGTATGATTTACTCAGTCTGCTAGGAGGCACACATTACACACTTGACATTGGTTCATCTTAGCCATAAAAGGTAGAAACAGAGTAAGGACAGTATAAAAGGCAGCACTTAAGTCCGGAGACAACGCCCTCTCCACCCTTCCACTTCTCCATCCCACCCCTCCACCTTTTGTGTTGTCTTTCACTCTTATCCCTCCATCCACAGTTAATGTTACGTTAACCCTTCCCCCTACCCCCTTCTTACTATGTTCTCTCTCTCGCCCTCGCCCTCTCTCTCTCTCTTTCTTTTTATCCCACGCTCGTCCATCATCCGCTGTCGCCGGCGGTAACTGTGCTGTCGTGTAATTATCTCATATTTATGTGACTATTCTTGTCCCATATTGGTTCTCGAAACCCCTAAACCCACCCAAAGCCTGTTCTCAGGGGTTGATGTCATAATTCAACACAGAGTTAGTTATGGATGGCCCACGGGCACAGTGGTAGTATTTGAGGTTCTCATCATTCAGAGTACAGTAGTAATGAATAATTCTCAGACATGAAGGGAGTCTGTTGAATGTGCTAATTGGGGATCTTTGGGTACTGAGCAATTGCCAACCTACCAGACAGTGGGATGGTTAGACCTATACATTGAGTTGTGTTTCCGTATATGGTAAATTGGAACATACAGGTGAATTGTGACGAAAGCCTTGTCTGGCAAAGTTCTGGGAATCACTGTTCTGTACGATCCTCTGCTGCCTCCCAGTGGTCACAGAGTGTCACATCAGGCGCACGTCTCCATGTACCGTGCAGGAGATTAGATGCTGTAGGGACAACTCATTTTTCCAGCTGCGTGTAGTTTACACTTAATAGGAAATTGGACTTATGGTCTTTTCATAATAGAATCAAGGGATGAAGTGAGTTTAGCGAGGTATCGTGCGACTCCTACTCCTCTCTGCCAACTCAGAGCCTCGCCACATAATGAAAATTAAGAACACATTGACTGTGTGTGAGTGTATGTGTGTGAGTGTGTGTGAGAGCGAGAGCGCGAGAGAGCGAGAGAGAGAAAGTGTGTGTGTGTGCGCGTGTAAGCGTGCGTGTGCGTGTATGTGAGTTTTTGCTGATTGCTGTCTTGACCTTATTAAGTAGAAACAGATTTAAGAATGATAATGAGGTCTAATAGTTAGGAATTTCCCTGACTTTGTCAAACATCAGCCGCATCACACAACTGGCTTTAAACTAGGTTTGGGCCAATTAGAAACACACACACACAAAGTATGATTTGTTTTGTGAACATAGGGAAGAGACTTGCTGGTGGAGCACCTAAGTGACCTGGTCGACCACATACAGAACAAGACCTCTGACCTCTGACCTGTGGAGCTAAGACAGCTTGAGTAATGTTTGCCTTTAACCACAGATCTAGGATCAGAATATCCTACTGATATCCGCTACATCGGTAAAGCAAATATTGGTAAAGCTTTACCTAAAGCATCCTAAAATAATGCATTATAACTTGATATAGGCCTGTATGTGTAAAGTGGGGGATTTAACCAGGAAGTGCTATGAAAGGCTGGTCATGGCTCACATCAACAGGATCCTCCCAGATACCCTAGACCCACTCCAATTTGCATACCGCCCCAACAGATCCACAGATGACGCAACCTCAATCGCACTCCATACTGTCCTTTCCCACCTGGACAAAAGGAACACCTATGTGAGAATGCTGTACAGCTCAGCGTTCAACACCATAGTGCCCACGAAGCTCATCACTAAGCTAAGGACCCTGGGACTAAACACCTCCCTCTGCAACTGGATCCTGGACTTCATGACGGGCCGCCCCCAGGTGGTGAGGGTAGGCAACAACACATCTGCCATGTTGATCCTCAACACCGGTTCCCTCAGGGGTGTGTGCTTAGTCCCCTCCTGTACTCCCTGTTCACTCACGACTGAGTGGCCAGACACGACTCCAACACCATCATTAAGTTTGCTGACGACACAACAGAGGTAGGCCTGATCACCGACAACGATGAGACAGCCTATAGGGAGGATGTCAGAGAACTGGCAGTGTGGTGCCAGGACAACAACCTCTCCCTCAATGTGATCAAGAGAAAGGAGCTGATCGTGGACTACAGAAAAAGGCAAGCCGAACAGGCCCCCACTAACATCAACGGGGCTGTAGTGGAGCAGGTCAAGGGTTTCAAGTTCCTTGGTGTCCACATCACCAACGAACTCTCATGGTCCAAACACACCAAGACAGTCATGAAGAGAGCACGACAAAACCTATTCCCCCTCAGGGGACTTGAAAATATTTGTCATGGGTCCCCAGATCCTCAAAAGGTTCTAAATCTGCACCATCGAGAGCATCCTGACTGGTTGCATACCCGCCTGGTATGGCAACTGCTCGGCATCTGACCGTAAGGTGCTACAGAGGGTTGTGCATATGGCCAAGTGCATCACTGGGACCAAGCCTCCAGCCATCCAGGACCTATAAAATAGACCGTGTCAGAGGAAAGCCCATAAAATTGTCAGAGACTGCAGTCACCCAAGTCATAGACTGTTTTCTCTGTTAACACACGACAAGCGGTACCAGAGCGCCAAGTCTAGGACCAAAAGGCTCCTTAACAGCTTCTACCCTCAAGCCATTAGACTGCTGAACAATTAATCAAATGGCCACCAGACTATTACATTGACCCCCCCCCCTCCATTTGTTGTGTACACTGCTGCTATTCGCTGTTTATTATCTATGCATAGTCACTTCACCCCTACCTACATATACAAATAACCTCAACTAACCTGTACCCCCGCACACTGACTCGGTACCGGTACCCCCTGTATATAGCCTCGTTATTGTTATGTTATTGTGTTACTTTTTATTTTTTATTTTTTTAAACTTTCGTTCATTTGGTAAATATATTCTTGAACTGCACTGTTGGCCTGTAAGTAAACATTTCACGGTAAGGTCTACACTTTGTTGCATTCGGCGCATGACAAATAAAGTTTGATTTTATTTGATTTAACAAGAAATACATGTCTAAATAATGCTGCACTTTGGCAGTTTACAGTAAAGAAAACTGAATTACAGTGCAACTTACAGTACATAAGATAATAAAAACATGAACATGATTAAAAGGACAAACACAAAAATATAAATAAATGAATGTGAACATCTACCCCATCTTATGTCCGTTTAAAAGTATTGATGGAATTGGGCTTTTTCTGCCACTGTCACCATTACATTTTTTATAAATAAATGTAAATGTAAACTTAAATCGCCTGCATATGTGTGTGTGTGTGTGTGTGTGTGTGTGTGTGTGTGTGTGTGTGTGTGTGTGTGTGTGTGTGTGTGTGTGTGTGTGTGTGTGTGTGTGTGTGTGTGTGTGTGTGTGTGGGCGCATAGTATCCCACTATGCACCAACAGGATACTTGTATCTTGACAAGAGAACTCTGCCAGTGTTGTTAAGCGATAACAGGTAAAAGCATCTCTATCCTCTTCAGATGAATATGCAGACTATGCTGTTTATTATTTTTTTTATGTCATGGTGACAGCAGCAGAAAAAGCCCAATTCCATCAATAGTTTTAAACTGACATTTTTGTTCCTAAACATAAATATATTGTAAAGACATACTGTGATTAAGACAGACAATAGGCTTAACATCCAGCATACTGTACAGATATATACACTGACAGAGATAATATATAAATAAAACAAAAGAAATCAAAAGAAAGTCAGATTTATAAATAAATTACTCATGTCACTTTGATATTCAATAAAAATAGAACAAGTACAGGTGTAGGATCTTAATTGGATTGCTCTTTTGTTGCAGAGAATTGCCCTGCACTGCAGGAATTGCAAATGAGCTTTGTGATTTACATACATTTCCTGAAACCTGCCCTAACACATGGTTATATTGTTAGTGCAGGTTTTCAGTTAATTTATGTCAATCCTGATTCAGATTGGCTGGTATTTACTATATATATATATTTAAAATACAATTGAAATGCAAGCTGACACAGAGCTGTAGAATAGTTACCTGATAAATAAACTAGTCTAGTCTGTTCTATGAGGTGCAGTCGAGATTTAGACTGTTTAGAATCTTCACCCAGTGAGAAAGACGACCCATCTTCCACCTCAGACTATTCCAGGGGTCGAGGTCGACATGGCACAGAGACAGACACGGGCCAGAGTCAGGCACAGCCTGGGATGCGAGACGGAAGAAGGTGTGAGAGAGAACCTTCAACCCAGATGCACACACACACACAAGCACGCACACACACACACACACACACACACACACACACACACACACACACACACACACACACACACACACACACACACACACACACACACACACACACACGCATGCGCACACACACACACACACACAAGCGCGCATGCACACACACACACACACACACACACACACACACACACACACACACACACACACACACACACACACACACACACACACACACACACACACACACACACACACACACACACACACACACACAATCACTCACCGCTATTTTCAAAGACTGTCTCAATGATTGGGCATGCTTGCGGACAACTTCAGGCATGTTGTGGTAATTACAATCTATTTGGTGTAGTAGGCACCATGTCTGTAGGCAAAAATAGAATGAAATGCCAGTATTAAAATCCATGTTTGGCTGGCTATAGGCTGTGTTGTAATGTGTTGAGTTCTATAGAGTTATATGTCACCCACCTCTCTTATTTTTCCAGATTGTTCCTGGGGCAATATCAAGTTTGTCTGTTGGACATAATACATGAAATGATCAACTTTCAAATTCACGTCACACTCGTACACGCCTTCACAGATACAAATAGAACAGTGCACATATATCAAATGTTCAGCCATTAAACATCCGTGTGAATTTCTGCCATTTCTTTTGCCAACATCAATCTGTCAAATGACGATAAAATGTTTTAATTTACCTAGATACTACCATGTCAGACATAGAGCTGAAATGCATTACATTTTGAGTTTGCATCCCAATATTACACTTGACATACATCACAGATGACTGAAATATAACAACATTTTGAGATAGATACACCGGATTTTCGTTGTTAAAAAAAAGAAAACGTTATTAATTATGAGATTTTGAAAAATAGGAGGCCAAAGAAGGCACTTTTGGTCATTGACTGCAGAAAAGGGCTACGCGATAACGGGTAAAGACATCTCTACCCTCTTTCGATCCAACATGCCAACATGCCAACATGCCAACATGCCAACATGCCAACATGCCAACATGCCAACATGCCAACATGCTAATATGAAGGCTGCTGAAACAAGTTTACTACCTTTTCAATCATGGTGACAGCGCTTCAAACAGGCGGCAAAACGTTGATGCCGGAGGAGTGTCCAGGCCAGACCATGCTATTCCCCATAAGATTTTTATTCATTCTTCACCATTTTCTTCTTCAGGAAATATACATTTTATAGTTAAATTAGTAAGACAACTAAACACAATTTCCTGAAGTAATTGTAGCCGATTAGTCACAATAACCGCAGGCTACCCTTTTCTCGCTCTTCTCCAATGCTTCTATTCATCCAATTAGCTAAATAAAGGCCTAACAATAACAAAACATGCAGGCTATTAGAATAGCTCCTGGATCTGCGGTTAAAGGCAACCATAACTCAAGCTGTCTTACCTCCAAAGGTGAGAGGTCAGAGTTCTCCTCCTGCATGAGGGTGACCTCATCACTCAGCCGTTCCACCAGCAATTCCTTTTCATTCTGAGCATGTTCTGCCGATTGGAGGCTACACCGAACTGGGGCTGCACAGATCCCTCGCACACACACCAACACACACACACACACCACCAGCTCCAAACCCTCCACTGAGAGATAGAGAGAGAGAGAGAGAGAGAGAGAGAGAGAGAGAGAGAGAGAGAGAGAGAGAGAGAGAGAGAGAGAGAGAGAGAGAGAGAGATAGAGAGATAGAGAGAGAGATAGATAGATAGATAGATAGATAGATAGATAGATAGATAGATAGATAGATAGAGATAGAGAGATAGATAGATAGATAGATAGATAGAGAGAGAGAGAGAGATAGATAGATAGATAGATAGATAGATAGATAGATAGATAGATAGAGAGATAGATAGATAGATAGAGAGAGAGATAGATAGATAGATAGATAGATAGATAGATAGATAGATAGATAGATAGATAGATAGATAGATAGATAGATAGATAGATAGAGATAGAGAGATAGGGAATGATGGATGGAAGGAAGGAATGAGACAATGAGGAAGAAGGGAAGTTAGTTAGTTCAATAAATGTTTCCCCCTCCATTAAGTACGCTATCTACATGGTGGTATGTTACTCTAAACTTTCAGACAAGTAGAACCCTTTTAACCGCCCCAAACCAAGGCAATTATATACTTACTTTGCTCTGTGAAGTTGTTAGCCTTCAGGCTACTCTGTCTCTGTGCTGCAGGTAGAAGTAGCCACCTGATTTCCTCTATGAAATAAGAGAAGCGTCCTTCGTTGTGTCACAAGGCGGCGGCGCTCAGATAGCTAAGGGGTGGCTTGCAGTCAATGGTCTTCATTTAAGGCCAGGTGGATCCTTATTTATATGAGGGGTTGAAACATAGAAATGGGATGTGAGTAATGTGCAGAAGGAGAGGCTGGATGGTGAACAGAGTCAGAGTTCCTTAGAATGATGTTGTGAAAGACATCCATGCCTCCGTGACGAAAATGAGATGGGGTTTTAACATCTGCCTGGAAGTTAAATGAAAGAACATCCCAGTTGTTTGTGCTTTTTTTGCCGTCATCCATCAAGTCCTTACCTGTCGTGTGACACTGACTAATCTTTCAGAGGGAAGGTTTTAATTAGTGTGGGTATCCGCCGCTTGTTAAGACTGGGACAAGCATTACTTTTATAATGGTTTTCCATGGAATGGACATCATTGACAAATGTTCATCAAATCCTTATTATGCCAACACATCATATCCTCTTACTCACTTTACCGGGTTTATTGTTACTCTGCTGTTTAAAAGCACCACGGTGGCACCGCGTTCCTCACAAACAGATAGGCTATTCGTCAGCTGTAGAACACAGCTGTAGAACAATCAGTAACTATAGTGCACACTGTAACACCCGATAAGTTCGGTGAACTCAATTTACCAACTCAAAATATGAACTTCAATGAAACTCAAATTTTTATGACGTTAATTAACGCAAACCATTTTTGGAAACAGATTACCTCGATTTAGTCGGGTACTATTAACTTACCCAACCATACTATATTAGTACGCACAACTCAAAGTCAGTCAATTTCCAGCCATTCAAGTCATCTTTATTCTAAGGCTTGAATAATATAAAAACAATAACATAGATTACTATAAACGTGCTGTACAAAGTAAGCCATTTAAAATGTTCTTGACAACTCAAACCAGACTTTAATTTTCCTATGCCTGTGTATTCAACATGACAAAATGCCTTCCCCCAACACACAAACCAACTGTGACACAAACCAGGCTTCCATCAAACCTTTTTATGCGAGTAAAGACAAGGTGGGATATTTTTGTGTCTGTAAAATTCATTATTTGAGAAATGTCAGTGGAAATGCTTTTATGAATAACGACACAAGGTGAGACCCAGATGCAGACACAGGAGGCAGATGGTTTGAGGGATAGACAAAAGGCAGGTCGGGGACAGGCAAGAGTTCATAGCCAGGGCATTGTCCAAAACGGTACAGGGCGGCAGGCAGGCTCGAGGTCAGGGGCAGGTAGAGTGGTCAGGCAGGCTCGAGGTCAGGGGCAGGCAGAGTGGTCAGGCAGGCTCGAGGTCAGGGGCAGGCAGAGTGGTTCGAGGTAGGCAGGTTCAGGGCAGGTCAGGGGGCAGGCAGTCAGGGGCAGGCAGAGTGGTCAGGCAGGCTCGAGGGTCAGGGGCAGTGGCAGGAGGTGGTCAGGCAGGCTCGAGGTCAAGGGCAGGCAGGCAGGCTCGAGGTCAGGGGGCAGGCAGGCAGGTTCGAGGTCAGGGGCAGGTAGAGTGGTCAGGCAGGCTCAGGGGCAGGCAGAGTGGTTCAGGGTCAGGGGCAGGCAGAGTGGTTAGCAGGCTCAAGGTCAGGGGCAGGCAGAGTGGTCAGGCAGGCTCGAGGTCAGGGGCAGGCAGAGTGGTCAGGCAGGCTCGAGGTCAGGGGCAGGTAGAGTGGTCAGGCAGGCTCGAGGTCAGGGGCAGGTAGAGTGGTCAGGCAGGCTCGAGGTCAGGGGCAGGCAGAGTGGTCAGGCAGGCTCGAGGTCAGGGGCAGGTAGAGTGGTCAGGCAGGCTCGAGGTCAGGGGCAGGCAGAGTGGTCAGGCAGGCTCGAGGTCAGGGGCAGGTAGAGTGGTCAGGCAGGCTCGAGGTCAGGGGCAGGTAGAGTGGTTAGGCAGGCTCGAGGTCAGGGGCAGGCAGAGTGGTCAGGCAGGCGGACTCAAAGTCAGGACAAGCAAGGGTCAAAAACAGGACCTGGGAGAAAAATGCTGGTTGACTTGGCAAACAAGACAAACTGGCACAGACAGACAGAAAACACAGGTATAAATACCCAGGGGATACTGGGGAAGGTGACAAGCACAAGGACAGATGAACCAGATCAGGGTGTGACATTATGGGAAAGTATTGATATAATAACCATCATATTGAAGTAAACTTGGAGTCACACGATGACATGTGTGGTCGTCCCACTACAAATCATTTTCCTTTTCATCATTCCCTGTCGATGCTCAAACTATCAAGAAACGAAGGAAATGTCAACTGCATCTCTGCTGATATGTTAGGGTTAGTTGATCGTCATTTAACATGTGTTGATAGTTAATTGAGCGTCTATAGACCATCTACAGATGGACTATCCAATCGGTGTCACTGAATCTTCTACTGGAAACATTGTCCGTATATGGGGCTGCTGCGATTAGACAAAAACGGGACATTAAGGAGCCACACATTAAAGCTGCTGCAATGATCAAAAAACATGAACTGTTATAACCGTTGTAATGCATACATTTCAGAAAATATGTTCCAGCTTCATTTTAGTGCATAGGAACTCTCTCGCTTCACCTCCGTTACATTCAGAACATAGTGTTACGTCGTAACTTTATTTGGAGTGCATATCAAATCTCAACTGTCGCTTAATCTCACCAAGCCCTCCACATGGTTGACATGCTGACTGACTGACAGCGGCAGTACAGAAAGAGCCATCTCTGTTTCTATTGAGTTCTACTGAAGGGCAGAACAGCTGAAACATTTGTGTGGTCAAAGATAACACCCACTGGAACTGGTTTATGTCAAACATCAATGACAATGAAAGGAAAACCTTTACAACTTCGAAAGAAAGTCGGGTTTTCGATCGGAAACACTGTCTGTGCGAGGCTATGCTGCGATTCAGAAGGCAATGATGGGACAATGTGGAGTCACACATGAAAGACGGATCTACGAGAAAGGCCTTGCAGCCATGTTAGGGCATGAGTTGGAGACAACGTCTACAACCTCCATGATGGTAGATACCTCTAAAGGCAAATACCCACACATCATTACTCTTGCTCCAATAGGTCCTTTTTTCTGAGCCAAAAGCTTGGCTTTATAAGCATCTTCCCCTCATCTAAGCCCATCGGGACTTTTTTGTATTAGGTCAAAAGTGAGGATCAAGTGAGGGATAAGTCAGATGCAAGGCGTCCATCAAACCAAATAACAACATAATAGCATCAGCCAACCTGGGGAGGTGATTCATTACTATGTCACCTTCTAGCACAATAACAATCCTTGCTGAGTTGAACTGGACATGATCAGTTGAGTTCTCGCTGACGACAGTGCGGAGAGTGACAGGTGTGTCTAATGTCTGGCTCTTCAGTTTCCTCCACATGAAACATGCAGAAAGGTAAGTGTTTTACCATACAAGTGAACAAACTTAAGACGTTAACTGATTAAGACTGTAGGCAGGAAATACTTACATTCCAGGTCTTGGGGAATCCAGTGGTTTCCTCACGAAGGTAGATGGGGAGACCACGAAGGTAGATGGGGAGACCACGAAGGGCAGCAGTGCGCCTGGTGTTCATGTCAAGAGGCTCCTTTTAAGAGTCACACACATGGTGCAGAGCAGAGTTGAAGAAGTTTCCAAATATAGCTCGTCTATGGTCATGCACTGTTATGGTGAATACAATTAAATGAATGTTTGAATGCTCAGAGTGGTATTCCTTTTTTACCAACCTGGAGATCAGAGATCCTCAAGACACTTCCCATAGCCTCTTCTGCATGGCCTGTCCATGCTGCCTTCTGCCTGAACGAGGCAGTCAGTTGGGGGGTTAAATCAGCTCCTCAGATTGATGTTCGTTATTCGGTGGAACTCTGCACACACCTGCAAAATTATAACAACAAACCACAAACAAAAGCCACATTGAACACAATGTTGACTGACAGAAAGATCTTCCTAAGGGGAAGAGGGTTAAAGGGAGCGAGAGGGAGACAGAGACAAAATAAGAGAAAAAGAGAGAGATATCAGCTGTTTTGCCTGAGAGTCCAGGTGAAGGGCTGGCCAGTTCTCGAGGAACCCTTTCCCTGGCGGGCCATCATTGACGATCTAGTTGAAACACACACACTGACCAAAAAGTTATTTTGTTGGCATTTACGTATGTCCCCATTACCAGTAAAACAATCAAAACGTATTTATTTCACTTACTTGCTGTGCTGTTTCGTTGCTCATTTGTTCAGTTATTTCATTCTCAACCAGGATTTCATTATACATGTCAAGCAGTGAAGTTTCAACTCTGTCTGTCCGTGGCCTCTTCTGTCGTCATCATTATCTCATCATATTAGTTACATTGACATCTTTGAATTAGACCTTTTTCAAGTACGAAACCCATTTTTCCCAGTATTCCTGACCTCTCTCCTGTTGAGTTCTTAAAGCAAAGGTCATACACTCCATGTGGTGTATTTCTTCTACAATGTCTATCCATTGTGTCACTGTGGGAGGGTCTTTTTGTAGCCATTTCCTAGTAAAGCCTTTTTACTGGCTGCCAGTAGGACCTTGAAGAGGTACTTTTCTCTATTGTGTAAGTTATCAGGTATTTCACCCATGTACAAAGAAATGTGTCAAATCCCATTATTTTTCCAATGTTAGACCTTATTTCTCCCCCAGTAAGTTTAGATTGCGGGGCAAGTCCAAAAGATATGAGAGTGGTCCGCCCTCAATAGACCGCATTCTCTCCAACAAGGGTGTAGTGAGCCAGTCTGTTTTGATTTCAGTTTAGGTGTTATGAAGAAACGTATAACATTCTTCCAACAGAATTCTCTCCATGACCTTGAGTTGGTGGAGATTTGTTGAGTCTCTAATATGTTCAACCATGTTTCATCAGTTATTTCAATGTTAAGTTCCTCCTCACATTTCTTTTTAATATAGTTTGTAGAATGTTTCTTTGGGGATTGAATACCCAAGTAGAGATTTGAAATAGTTTTTTTGTTACTGCCCAAGATGTATGCGTTAGTGAATAGTTAGATACATTTTTGAGGTGCTCGAGGGTCAATCACTTTTATCTCCCTTAAGAAATAGTGTCGAACTTGTAGGTATCTGTAAAAATCTTGTTTATCCAAGCCATATTTTTTACTTAGGTCCTGGAAGTGATCTAGGTCCCCATTCCTTATAATTGTACTGAATTGTCAAGCCCTGGCCATAGAGAGACTTTTATTCTCTATTTTGGTTAGGCCAGGGTGTGACTAGGGTGGGCATTCTAGTTTCTTTATTTCTATGTTTTCTATTTATTAGTTTTTTGCCGAGTGTGGTTCCCAATCAGAGGCAGCTGTTTATTGTTGTCTCTGATTGGGGATCACATACAAGTTGTCATTTTCATTTTGGTGTTTGTGGGATCTTGTTTTTTGTTAGCTTTGTGAAGCCTGCAGAATGTGACATTCGTTATTCTTTTTGATGTTTTTGTTTGGTGTTCTGAGTAATTAAAGAATCATGAACACTTACCACGCTGCACCTTGGTCTCCTTCCGATGACAAACGTTACAGAAGATCCCACCACAAACGGACCAAGCAGCGTGGTCAGGAGGACTGGACATGGGAGGACATCCTGGACGACAATGGATCATGGACGTGGGAAGAGATCCTGGCCGGAAGGGATCGCCTCCCATGGGAACAGGTGGAAGCAGCGAGAGAGTCACGGCCACGAAGCAAGCACGAGAGGCAGCCCCCAAATATTTTTTGGGGGTGACACACGGGGAGATTGGCGGAGTCAGGTTGTAGACCTGAGCCAACTCCCCATGCTTACCGTGGGGAGAGAATGACTGGTCAAGCACCATGTTATCCTGTTCGCTCTGTGCAAGCTCCCAGCAGTGGCCGTGCTAGAGTGGGCATGCAGCCAGGATCAGCGTTCCTGGCCTCCGGTGCGTCTCTTCGGCCCAGATTATCCTGCGCCAGCTCTACACACGGTGTCCCCGGTTCGCCAGCAAAGCCTAGTGCGGCCTGTTCCAGCTCCCTGCACTTGTCGGGCTAAAGGGGGTATCCAGCCAGGATGAGTTATGCCAGCTCTGTGCTCCAGACCTCTGGTGCGCCTCCACGGTCCAGTGTGTACTGCAATGACTCTATGCACTATGCCTCCAGTGCGCCGTCATAGCGCAGTGCGTCCTGTGCCAGCTCTCCACACTCACCGAGCTAGAGTGGGTATCCAGCCAGGACGTGTTGTGGCAGCACCACTCACTAAGCTGCCAGTACGTCTCCTCAGTCCGGTGAGACCTGTTCCAGCTCCACATTCGAAGCCTCCAGTGATGATCCATGGCCGAAGCCTCCAGTGATGATCCATGGCCCGAAGCCTCCAGTAATGATCAATGGCCCGAAGCCTCCAGTGATGATCCATGGCCCGACGCCTCCAGTGATGATCCATGGCCCGAAGCGTCCAGTGAGGATCCATGGCCCGACGCCTGCGGCGACGGTCCCCGGTCCGGAGCCAGCGGCGATGATCTGCGTCCAAGTTCCTCCAGTGAAGGTCCATGCACCAGGGCTGCCACCAAAGCGAAGGGATATGCGGGCGGAGGGGAGTCTACGTCCCGCACCGGAGCCGCCGCCGTGAAGAGATGCCCACCCGGACCCTCCCCTTTAGAGTCAGGTTTTGCGGCAGGAGTCCGCACCTTTGGGGGGGGGGGGGGTACTGTTACACCATGGCCATAGAAAGGCTATTATTCTCTTTGGTTAGGCCAGGGTGTGACTAGGGTGGGCATTCTAGTTTCTTAATTTCTGTTTTCTATTTCTTTGTTTTTTGCCGAGTGTGGTTCCCGATCAGAGGCAGCTGTTTATCGTTGTCTCTGATTGGGGATCACATATAAGTTGTCATTCCCCTTTTGGTGTTTGTGGGATCTTGTTTTTTGTTAGCTCTGTGAAGCCTGCAGAATGTGACGGTCATTATTCTTTTTGATGTTTTTGTTTGGTGTTCTGAGTAATTAAAGAATCATGAACACTTACCACGCTGCCCCTTGGTCTCCTTCTGACGACAAACGTTACATGAATGATGTGAAGCCTTTCTGCATCCATTGTTTAAATCTGCTGTCCTGAGTTGCAGGGATGAAGCTGGGGTCGTATGCGGGCCAACTCAGCAGTTTGATCTCTCTGTCTAAATTATTTTGCTTAACTACCCTAAACCATGTCTTCAGAGAAATTAATCCACTGATTTTGTCTATTGTATATTTCTATTACCATGTCCTTATTTCCCAAAACTGACTATGTGTATCTCTGTCAAAGTAGTCTCCATGTCTTTCCATTTGGATTCGTATTCTGAATTGCACCAACACATCAGAGGTCTCAATTGGGCTGACACATAATAATATTTTAGGTTTGGTAAGGCCATACTTCCACAGTTTTTTGGTAACTGTAATTTATATCTAATTCTTGGTCTCTTCCTGTTCCAGATGAACCTTGATATCCGTTTATCCCTAAACTGTTTAGGCGGGATTTCTATGGGCAGTGATTGGAACAAATACAGTAACCTTGGCAGGATGTTCATTTTGATTGTTTCAACTCTACTACTAAGATCTAAGGGAAGTGAATTCTACCTGTCTAGGTCATATATTTTCTTGTTGATTTGATCGTAATTCATGCAATAAGGTTTGGGTGCATCTTTTGGTAGATATACTCCAAGATATTTAATGGATGAAGAGGTCTAGTGGAAGTTCTACCTACTCTTCAGCTCTTCCTGTGGGGTATCATTATATACTAGGACTTGGGTCTTGTGTACATTCAGCACATACCCTGAATATGTTCCAAATTGATGTAAAACATCCAATCTAGGTACACTTGAGCCTGGGTCTTTAAGGAATAACAGAAGGTGTAGAGTAAGGTAATCTCCATTATGATCTGAAATCGCTCTGCCCAATCCTACAATCCTTTAGCCTGTGTCTATCTGCACTGTACATGAAAAAGTAGTCTAACCTGGAGTATTCAGTGTGGCGGGCTGGGTAAAAAGTATATTCCTTATCGGTCTTGTGGGTGTCACGCCATACATCGAGCAGTCCTAGATCCTGCAGTATCCTATTGATCTTTTTAGCAACTTGACTCATTTTCCTATTTTGATTTGTGCTGTCCAGTTTTGAGTTTAGAATTGTGTTAAAATCCCCTCCATAGATAAGAGTGCCAGTAGTTTCTGTGGCAATTAAATCAAACACCTTCCCATAGAAGACCATGTCACTCCCTGGGGGTGCGTATACATTAAATAATGTAACTTCCTGTAGAAGACCATTTCACTCCCTGGGGGTGAGTATACATTAAATAATGTAACTTCCTGTAGAAGACCTTGTCACTCCCTGGGGGTGCGTATACATTAAATAATGTAACTTCCTGTAGAAGACCATGTCACTCCCTGGGGGTGCGTATACATTAAATAATGTAACTTCCTGTAGAAGACCATGTCACTCCCTGGGGGTGCGTATACATTAAATAATGTAACTTCCTGTAGAAGACCATGTCACTCCCTGGGGGTGCGTATACATTAAATAATGTAACTTCCTGTAGAAGACCATGTCACTCCCTGGGGGTGCGTATACATTAAATAATGTAACTTCCTTGTTATCCAGTTTACATTTAACAAGTATAAATCTACCCTCCTTGTCTTTTATTACTGTCATAGACTCAAAATGAACTGCATTTGGGATCCAGATTGCAACTCCCCTTCTACACATTTTGTAAGAAGAAATAAAAGTGTTCCTGTATCCCATTTTCTTGAGTTTCTCGTGTTCAGGTGTGGATAAGTGAGTTTCCTGCCAGAATAGTATGTTATCTCTCTCCTGTTTCATCTCTGCTATTACATTACTTCTCTTGATGGCACTCCCCAGTCCGTTTACATTGAGACTTATGACCTTACTTCTCTTGATGTCACTCCCCAGTCCGTTTACATTGAGACTTATGACCTTAAATTCCCCATGATGCATCGATATAAATAAAAACTGTGCACCATATCTGCCCATGTCAGAGGACTGTCTCTTGCCTCTGGGGTTTGAGGGGATGAGCCTGTCCGCAGGAGGGGTCCCTCGCTCAGATATGAAAATGCGTGACGTAGTCACAAACAAGACCTGGTGGAACCGAAAATAATAAGGGTCCCTATTTTGTCGCTTATACACATCGGTTAATCACAAGTGAAAACTACAGTATATCGGTGTAACGGATGTCGTCGGTGGAAGAAGGATGGGACCAAAGCGCAGCGTGGTTAGTGTTAATCTTTTTAATAAGAAACTGAACACTTCAAAAATACAAAACAACAAAGTGACAACTGAAACAGTTCTATCTAGTGCAGACACACAAAGACTGAAAATAACCACCCACAAAACACAAAGGAAAACAGGCTACTTAAATATGGTTCTCAATCAGGGACAACGATTGACAGCTGCCTCTGATTGAGAAACATATCAGGCCAAACACAGAAATAGAAAATATAGAAAAACTAACATAGACTGCCCACCCCAACTCACGCCCTGACCATACACTATAAAGACCAAAAAAAGGTCAGAACGTGACAGTTCCCCCCCCCCCCCCAAAGGTGTGGACTCCGGCCGCAAAACCTGAACCTATAGGGGAGGGTCTGGGTGGGCGTCTGTCTGCGGTGGCGGCACTGGCGCGGGACGTGGACCCCACTTCACCACAGTTTTTGTTCACCTCCTCAACCACCCCCGTGGCCTCTTACGAGCGGCGACCCTCGCCACCGACCTCCGACTGGGGACCCTAGCCATGAGTCCCGAATGGACGGGAGATTCCGGCAGCGCCGGACAGGCTGGAGACTCTGGCGGCACCGGACAGGCTGGAGAGGGCCAACAAAGGGTATATAACAAAGTATTGAGATAAACTTTTGCTATTGACCAAATACTTATTTTCCACCATAATTTGCAAATAAATTATAAATCATTTGAAGAAGAGGAATATACACTGCGGGTTGTCCAGGAGGCTCTATTACATACTGCACTGGCAAGGCTAAATGGTAGATATTTTTCAGCAAAGGTTTTCCTGCGCTTAGAAGTTGACATCACTGCACCTTTAGCAGTGGCACTGGCAAAAACATTGCTGTCCATGACTGCCTCGACTACTTCGTCAAGGGCAGCATCACTAATGGTGTATTCATTTTTCAGTGATACATATTGTATTACTTCCTTGACCATAGGTTGAAAGAGAGAAATTATCTGCCTACCTGTGCCTAACTATTTACTGTGATGAGTAGTCAGAAACATAGAGAACACGTTGCCTTTTTAAGAATAGAGAGGCCATATTTGTATTTAACTGGGCTCTCAGCTCGTTTGTGTCAAACTGACACTCAGGGGGGGTCAAAAGTGTCTGCACTCTGAGTGGGACACTCTTCATCAGGGTGAACTGAACTAGTGACCGGGAGACTTTCCACAAGTACAACATCTTCACAGAAGTCGGAACTAACTGCAACTGCATGTTTCTACTCTTGTGGGCATTAAATGAGTATACCCATTAGTGCCATAATCACAATTCTTAAATGGGCATGTTATGGCTTTTTAAATGTCCCCTTAAATGATGTAAGAGTGCTAGCTCTGAGAAGGGTTGTTTGAATCCACACATAGGACAGATAAAATACACACATTTTCCCAGAACTACGTCTCTCGATGTCACGTGATGGAATCAAGATAAATACATTTTGAGTGCATTGATGGATTGAAATGTGCACAGGCAATCATGATAAAGACAAGGCAGTGGGCTTATTATTGAGTTAAAGCTGTGCTTCAAATAGTAGTGTTTAAGTCATTTAGCTCTGATATCAAAGGAGGCAGCACACAGCTTTTCACTCCATTGAATAAAAAAATCTGAAAGACAAACTAAAATGGTGTTCATTCCTTAAGTCACTTAGATGTATCTAAATAGACTCCTGTTTAGGCTATTTCCTACATCTTATGGCATCACAGGACAGATATTCATAGATACTCAAATGGTACAGCCTTCCATTGAGACTTACCTTAAAGCACAGCATTAATGAAATGATCTGGGCTTGAGTCATTGATATGTCATTGTCTCAATGCAACCTTCTAATGCTGTGAAAGGATGCAGGAACCCAAATGATTTGGGTTGATCCCATCCTCCTTTTAATACGAGCTTTGTTTGCAGAAGATACCAAAATGTTCAATAAATGTTACACCCACAGAGCTGCAATAGTCTCGTAGCCAGTGATGGAGGGCTAAATGTCTGCTGAACTGTTCAATGCCAAGATTTAGGGAGGGCAGAGGGCCAGATATTATTGGGTGTTTGTTGGTGTCAAGTAGTGACCAAATCAGTTCTTTAAAATCCATCTTCAGCTGTTTTGAGCTGCCTTTCAAAATGTCATTGAATCCCACATGAACTATGATAAACTCAACTTCCTGATGCTGGTTTACACGTCGCCAGGGCTGTAAGTAGAGCGGGTCGAGAGCTTCAAGTTTCTTGGTGTCCAAATCACTTCTTGATGTCCAAATCACAAAAACACAGTCATGAAGAGGGCATGACAATGCCTATTCCCCTTCAGGAGGCTAAAAAGAGTTGGCATGTGACCTCAGATCCTCAAAAAGTTATACAGCTGCACCATCGAGAGGATCCTGACTGGTTGCATCACCGCTTGGTATGGCCTCCGACTGCAAGGTGCTACAGAGGGTAATGCATACGGCCCAGTATATCAAAGGGGCCGAGCTTTCTGCCACCCAGGAACTCTATACCGGGCGGTGTCAGAGGAAGGGCCTAAAAATGTTCAAAGACTCCATTCACCCAAGTCATAGACTTTTCTCTCTGCTACCACACGGTAAGCGATACCAGAGCGCCAAGTCTGGGACCAAAAGGCTCCTTAACAGCTTCTACCCCTAAGCCATAAGACTGCTGAACAGTTAATCAAAAGGCTACCCAGACTATTTGCATTGACCCCCTCATTGTACCCCTTGATTACCTGTTTTTTTAAAATCACTGACTCTCTTGCACAGGCTCAATGTAAACTGAAGGGACACTAACCACACACTCACACATACACACTGGCATTCCAACACACACACACACACGCACGCACACATGCACACGCACACACACACACACATGTATATTGATGCCACACACATACATTCACATTCCTTCACATCCTTTACATACGCTACTACTACTCTCTGTTTATTATCTATGCAAAGTCACTTTACCCCTACCTACATGTACATATTACCTCAATTACTTTGACAACCCCGTACCTCTGCAGATTAACTTGGTGCAGGTACCCCTTGTATATAGCCTGGTTACTGTCATTGTCTTTGTGTTACTATTTTTCCTTTAGTTTATTTAGCACATTTTTTATTACTTTTTTAAAAACTCTACATTTTTGGTTTAGGGCTCATACGTTAGCATTTCACGGTAAGGTCTCCCTCCACCTGTTCTATTGCATGTGACAAATACAATTTGATTTCAACTTGTGATCAGACCAGCTCAGTTCATAGACGAAAAGTTTCAGACATAGTTGTTGCAATACCATTTCTGGCCTACAGGCGTCACCCATGTCTCGGGGACTGGGGCCCCGTACCCTATGCTGTGTACTCTGAAGGATAGGGGGCCCATTTAATTGAGAGGGTACCCAAAGAAAATGTTGGCACTGTCAGAGGTTACAGATAGAGAAGGTGAATTTCTGTCCTGTATATATGAAAAGTAATGTCACCAATTCGAATAGGTATAATGGAGGAAAGGAGAGTTTATCTTCTTTTCATGTTTTTATGTGAAAAGGTGAAAATCTTCTTCCTCACTCTCACGTTTTCACTTTCCAGGAGACTACAGGTAGGCTACGCCCAGTCCGCACTGGCAGAGAAGTCCACGACAAAGACAAAGGAATTACAAATAGGCTACCCATAGTGGGGAGTGGGCGGATTGCTAGGAAGTCAAATTACAATGTGTGAAGTCAAATTCGGAGAAAAGGGAGAGTCAACCGAAGAGTGGGAGAGAAAGAGTACACGAAAAAAAACGTTTACATTATGCCGTGTCTGTAAAGACTCGTAAGAAGACGGTGTAGTTTTGATATAAGAGACCGGTGTTTTGTTTTAGGAGGAGAAGAGAAGAACGTGACATTTGAAAAATAGTTTTCTACAGCTAGAAACTTTCTCTCAGCGTTCTGTACTACAGACTGTGGTTTCTTTTTTGAGAAAGACAACTGAAGTAAGTGTTCTTTTTAAAATTGGAAACGTAAACATATTTTAGTTGACTTTATATGTAAAAGCGACAGTAAACGCGACAAATAAAAGCTAGAAAATGTGCCGAAATGCCACAAGCACCGGCCTCACTTCTCACACACGTGGCACGAGACTTCTAACTAGCTATTTCATTACGTTACATTTTGGTTTAGCTGAAGCGTCTGAATAGCGTTTTAGCAATTTCTTCCAGGCGTAGATGGCTATATGTGCTTGTTAATTCGTTATTAAAATGACAAAAGTCGATTTGTTATGTTATGATATTTGCTTGTTATCTTTGGATGACAAGGATGCCTATTAATTACGCCAACTTCGCTAGCTAGCTTGTTAGCTGAGAAGACATTAACCAGGTTAGCTAACGTTACTATTTTGGAAGTGACTGTAGTTAACTGAGCCGGGTAACGTAACCAACCTAGATACTTCAGTCCACATTTGGCAAACCGGTCAACGTCAATATTTTGGCATTGGAACTAGCTGGTTATTTGAACTAATATATACATATATATATATTAGATAGATAGATAGTACCAGTCAAAAGTTTGGACACCTACTCATTCAATGATTTTTCTTTATTTATTTTGTACTATTTTATGCATTGTAGAATAGTAGTGAAGACATCAATAGTATTGAAGACATCAGAACTATGAAATAACACATGGAATCATGTAGTAACCAAAAAAGTGTTAAACATATATATATATATCTATTTTTAAATATTTTAGATCCATCAAAGTAGCCACCCTTTTCCTTGATGACAGCTTTGCACACTCTTGGCATTCTCTCAACCACCTTCATGAGGAATGCTTTTCCAAAAGCCTTGAAAGAGTTCCCACATATGCTGAGCACTTGTTGGCTGCTTGTCCTTCACTCTGCGGTCCAACTCATCCCAAACCATCTCAATTGGGTTGAGGTCTGGTGATGGTGAATGCACCAATTTGTAAGTCGCTCTGGATAAGAGCGTCTGCTAAATGACTTAAATGTAAATGTAAATGTATGGTGGAGGCCAGGTCATTTGATGCAGCACTCCATCACTCTCCTTCTTGGTCAAATAGCCCTTATACAGCCTGGAGGTGTGTTTTGGGTCATTGTCCTGTTGAAAAACAAATGATAGTCCCACTAAGCGCAAACCAGATGGGATGGCGTATTGCTGTAGAATGTGGTAGCCATGCTGGTTAAGTGTGCCTTGAATTCTAAATAAATCAGTGTCACCAGCAAAAGCACCATCACACCTCCTCTATGCTTCACGGTGGGAACCACCCATGCCAAAATTGTTCACCTACTCTGCGTCTCATAAAGACATAGCGGTTGGAACCAAAAATCTCAATTTTGACAAATTTCCACTGATCTAATGTACATTGCATGTGTATTTTGGCCCAAGCAAGTCTCTTCTTATTGGTGTCCTTTAGTAGTGATTTCTTTGTAGCAATTCGACCATGAAGGCCTGATTCACACAGTCTCCTCTGAACAGTTGATGTTGACGTGTCTGTTACTTGAACTCCGTGAAGCATTTATTTGGGCGTGCAGTTAACTCTAATGAACTTATCCTCTGCAGCAAAGGTAACTCTGGGTCTTCCTTTCCTGTAGCGGTCCTCATGAGAGCCAGCTTCATCATAGTGCGCTTGAAGGTTTTTGCGACTGCACTTGAGGAAACTTTTAAGATTTCTTAACATTTTCCGCATTGTCTTAAAATGGACTGTCATTTCTCTTGCCATAACATTTTCTACCTTTATTTAACCAGGCAAGTCAGTTAAGAACATATTCTTATTTTCAATGACGGCCTGGGAACAGTGGGTTAACTGTCTGTTCAGGGGCAGAAAGACAGATTTGTACCTTGTCAGCTCGGGGGTTTGAACTCGCAACCTTCCGGTTACTAGTCCAACGCTCTAACCACTAGGCTACGCTGCCACCCCAAATATGAACTTGGTCTTTTACCAAATAGGGCAATCTTCTGTATACCACCCCTACCATGTCACGGTACAAGGTACACAACTGATTGGCTCAAATGCATTAAGAAGGAAAGAAATACTACAAATGAACTTTTAACAAGGTACACCTGTTAATTGAAATGCATTCCAGGTGACTACCTCATGAAGCTGGTTGAGAGAATGCCAAGAGTGTGCAAAGCTGTCATCAAGGCAAAGGGTGGCTACATTGAAGAATCTCAAATCAAATATATTTTGATTTGTTTAACACCTTCTTGTGTTAAGCAAATCAAATCAAAGTTTATTTGTCACGTGTGCTGAATACAACAGGTGTAGTAGACCTTACAGTGAAATGCTTACTTACAGGCTCTAACCAACAGGGCAAAAAAGGTATTAGGTGAACAATAGGTAAGTAAAGAAATAAAAAAGACAGTGAAAAATAACAATAGCGAGGCTATATACAGTAGCGAGGCTACATGCAGGCACCGGTTAGTCGGGCTGATTGAGGTAGTATGTACATATAGATATGGTTAAAGTGACTATGCATATATGATGAACAGAGAGTAGCAGTAGCGTAAAAGAGGAGTTGGTGGGTGGCGGGACACAATGCAGATTTCCCGGTTAGCCAATGTGCTGGGGTACTGGTTGGTCGGGCCAATTGAGGTAGTATGTACATGAATGTATAGTTAATGTGACTACACATATATGATAAACAGAGAGTAACAGCAGCAGCGTAAAAGAGGAGTTGGGAGGGGGGGGGCACACAATGCAAATAGTCCAGGTAGCCATTTGATTATCTGTTCAGGAGTCTTATGGCTTGGGGGTAAAAACTGTTGAGAAGCCTTTTTGTCCTAGACTTGGCACTCCGGTACCGCTTTCCATGCGGTAGTAGAGAGAACAGTCTGTGGCTGGGGTTTTGACAATTTTTTTGACAATTTTTAGGGCCTTCCTCTGACACCGCCTCATGTAGAGGTCCTGGATGGCAGGCAGCTTAGTCCCAGTGATGTACTGGGCCGTACGCACTGCCCTCTGTAGTGCCTTGCGGTCGGAGGCCGAGCAATTGCCATACCAGGCAGTGATGCTCTCGATGTTGCAGCTGTAGAACCTTTTGAGGATCGGTGATCAGGCCTACCACTGTTGTGTCGTCTGCAAACTTAATGATGGTGTTGCATGGCCAGGCACGACTTCAGTCGTGGGTGAACCGGGAGTACAGGAGGAAATGTGTTATTTCATAGGTTTCATGTCTTCACTATTATTCTACAATGTAGAAAATACAAATAAAAGTACAAATACAAAGTACAAATAAAAACCATTGAATGAGCAGGTATGTCCAAACTTTTTTGATTAATCGGAATGGCCGATTTCAAGTTTTCATAACAATCAGAAATTTTATTTACATTTTTAAAATTTAAAATTTTATTTACACCTTTATTTAATCTTTATTTAACTAGGCAGGTCAGTTAAGAACACATTCTTATTTTCTATGACTGCTTAGGAGCGGTGGGTTAACTGCCTCGTTCAGGGGCAGAAAGACAGATTTTCACCCTGTCAGCTCGGTGGATCCAATCTTGCAACCTTACAGTTAACTAGTCCAACGCAATAACCACTTGCCTCTCTCTTGTTGCACTCCTCAAGGAGACTGCCTGTTTTGCAGTAAGCCAAGGTAAGTTGCTAGCTAGCATTAAACTGATCTTATAAAAAACAATCAATCATAATCACTAGTTAACTACACGTGGTTGATGATATTACTAGATATTATCTAGCGTGTCCTGTGTTGCATATAATCTGACTGAGCATATAATGTGATTGAGCATACAAGTATCTGACTGAGCAGTGGTAGGCAGAAGCAGGCGCGTAAACATTCATTCCATCAGCACTTTTGTGCGTTTTGCCAGCAGCTCTTCATTGTGTGTCAAGCATTGCGCTGTTTTTGACTTCAAACCTTTCAGCTCCCGAGATGAGGCTGGTGTGACCGAAGTGAAATGGCTGGCTCGTTTGCGCGCGCTAATAGCGTTTCAAACTTCACTTGCTCTGAGCCTTGGGGTGGTTGTTTCCCTTGCTCTGCATGGGTAACGCTGCTTCGATGTGGTGGCTGTTGTCGTTGTGTTGCTGGTTCGAGCCCAGGGAGGAGCGAGGAGAGGGACGGAAGCTATACTGTTACACTGGCAATACTAAAGTGCCTATAAGTACATCCAATCGTCAAAGGTTAATGAAATACAAATGGTATAGAGGGAAATAGTCCTATAATAATTACAACCTAAAACGTCTTACCTGGGAATATTGAAGTGTATGTTCTGAGCAAGGAACTGAAACGTTAGCTTTCTTACATGGCACATATTGCACTTTTACGTTCTTCTCCAACACTTTGTTTTTGCATTATTTAAAACAAATTGAACATGTTTCGTTATCTACTTGAGGATACATTTATTTTATTGATGTATTATATTAAGTTAAAATAAGTGTTCATTCAGTATTGTTGTAATTGTCATTATTACAATAAAAAAACTTTTTTTTTTTTTTTACACCGGCCGATTAATTGGTATCGGCTTTCTTGGTCCTCCAATAATCGGTATCGGGGTTGAAACATCATAATTGGTCGACCTCTAATATGTATGTGTGTGTGTGTGGGTCCTAAATTTGAGGACATGGGGTCAGCAAGAATGAACTTCACTTCCTTCCTAACATAGCGAAGACCCACTACCACCCCACAGAGTCGGTAACCAGAGACAAGTTTGAGGTTAGGCCCGTAGAGGGACAGCTGTGAGCGAGTCACTGATCACGCACTATTGGCGGGTTTGTGTTTTTTAGACACCATTGGGAACAGAAGTCCCGTGCTGTGTGTTGTTTATTGAATGAGAACATGAAAGTAAATTGTTTTCCCTGACGTCTTGTCCTGTTGTCCAGCCCATGAGGTTGGTAAACCCCACTGGTCAAGGTCAGATTCAGAATGATCCCTTGGGGAGAGAGAGAGTGGAGAGAATTAGTTTTAAAAACAGTGTAATAATAACCATGTCATAAGTATTTCTTAATAGGCTTCCACACATTTTCAAACCTCTAACCTACACACAGCCTTATCCATAGCTGAGTATATATCAAGTAGAAGTTTGTTACATCATGTTGCATCATTCACCTGTATCCTAGCTAGGCTAGAGGTGTACAGTAGTCTGCGATACAGGCACTGCAGGAAATAATGTGGGTTTGTGGTCTGCTCTTTCTCCAACAGACACAAACATTACACACTTCGCTGTGATATGATAGGGGTTGACAGGTGTTTGTTAACTGTAAATGACCTTGTTTCTTTGTGCTTCTACTTGTTTGCAAGCCTCTGTAGTGCGTATTCACCTCAGCTCCCAGGACTGTGCTAATGGACGAGTCCTTCAGTTGGGTGTAAACCTGTCTTTCCGTCTAGTGTTGGGGTTCAGTCTCTCGCTCTGTCAGAGATTTGTTGAATGGTGAATGTTGAATCATTGAAAAACAAATACAAGGGGATGGAATTTAGATGTTATATTTTTGAGTAGTGCACCAAAAAGAACTCTTTATTACAAACAACTATTTACCCACTCAAGGCCAATAGGAAGGAAGGAGTGATAACGGCACAAGTAGGGAGGAAAAGAGGCAGGAAATCTTGTGAAGTGAGAGAACCCACAAATGCTGATGCTGCAGATACTCAACTAGTCTAAAGAAGGACAGTTTTATTGCTTCTTTAATCAGCACAACCATTTTCAGCTGTGCTAACATAATTGCAAAAGGGTTTTCTAATGATCAATTAGCCTTTTTAAAATGATAAACTTGGATTAGCTAACACAACGTGCCATTGGAACACAGGAGTGATGGTTGCTGATAATGGGCCTATGTAGATAATCAATTTTTTTATTTCTTCCCTTTTCCAGCTACAATAGTCATTTACAACATTAACAATGTCTACACTGTATTTCTTATCAGTTTGATATTTTAATGGACAAAAAAATGTGATTTTCTTTCAAGAAGAAGGACATTTATAAGTGACCCTGAACTTTTGAACGGTAGTGTATGTTGCTAAGTGCCTGTGAAGATGTGCCTCATTGTTGAGAGGGTAAAGAGAGTCGTGTGTGTGATTGTGTGTCCAGCATGAGGTGTCAGTTACAAGAGAGATTGCCCTCTTCAGATACTTTCTTGGGACAAAGGATTGAGCTGTTCTATGCTTAATCACATTACACACAGTCTCACACACACACATTCTCTTATCTCCCCCCCGACACACACCACCCATTTTTTTTCTTCTTTTTTTCTCACAGTCATCTCTCAATAAAACACATGCTCTCGGTCTGTCCTTAAGACACACATGCACAGTTTTGTATTGCTCTCCTTGTGGGGACCAAATAATTGATTCCCATCCAAAATACTATTTTCCCTAACCCTAGATCTAACCATAACCCTAAAACTATAGCTATCCCTAAACTTAATTCTAACCCTAATTGTAAACCAAACATAAAATAGCATTTTGCCTCGTGGGGACCGGCAAAATGGCCCTACTTGCCAAATTTTCATTTTTTACTGTCCTTGTAAGGACTTCTGGTACCCACAAGGATAGTTAAACAAAAACACGCGTATACACAACGGACTCATAAATTATGTTGAATGGGTTTCCTGTTCACATCTGTCCAACCCCCACTTGGGCAAACTCAAGACCACTGACATAGACACCCCACTCTCACTGACTGGATCCTAGCCAGTGTCCACTTGTCAAAGTGACATACTGGCCTATAGCTGGAAATGAGTAGTCTAATACTGTACTGTTGGCTGTAACATCTACATGAATCTCTCTCGCTAGCAGCAGCAGCAATGGCGCCCTCTCTCCTCCAGGCCTATAGGAGGCGCTGGTGGATGGCTATGACGGCGGTGTTGGAGAACCTTCTGTGTTCTGCCGTGCTGCTGGGATGGGGCTCACTCCTCCTCATGCTGAAGGGCGAGGGCTTCTACTCACACCTCTGCTCAGGTAGAACACACACACACACACAGAGGAGGAAGACAGTTTCACGCTGTCTCTCATGCACACACTATTCCTCAGCATACATTATATGTTATCAAGGATGAGTGGTCACCTCTCTCACTCCCCCTTTCTCTCCCATAGAGAATGACACGTCCTCCGGGGAGAGTGGTATCTGGGAGAGCTGTGTGGACCAGGAGGAGATGCTCAACCTGGGCTTCACCATCGGCTCCTTCCTCCTCAGCGCTGCCACCCTGCCCCTGGGCATCCTCATGGACAAGTACGGCCCGCGTCCACTACGCCTTCTCGGCAGGTAATAATAGAACATTAACTAGTGGTTGGCACCAATAGCGATAATTCAGTATGGTTTCTTTATCGTTTGATATGGATATGAGCAAGGTATATCTTGATATGGGTTTATCCTTGCCATTAACCTACACTATTATGTAAAAGAGCATACGTTACTGTTGGGGGCGGTAGCCTTGAGAGTTAGCTGGAGAGTTAACGGCTTCAATATCCTTTATACCATCAACTGCCGTTGTGCCGTTGAGCAAGGCACTATACCACTAAGTGCTCCAGGGCCGCTGCTAGGCAATAAAGCAAAAATGTTATTGAATGGTATTGTCCCTGCTATCACAAGACCCTCTCACAAGTTCTGAACTTAGCATACTTAAAGGAAAATGTTTATTTAGTCCATTGTTGATATAGTCCCAAAATGTGTTGCATGTCAGCAATCAAGTTTTCAAGCATTTTGAAAGTTAAACATCTTAAACTTGATTGCTGACATGCAAAACATTTTGGGACTATATCAACAATGAATGAATGAGGGGCCTCCCGGGTGGTTAAGGGCACTGTACTGCAGGCTCTGTCGTAACCGGCCGCGCCCGGGAGGTCCGTGGGGCGACGCATTGGCCTAGCGTCGTCCGGGTTAGGGAGGGCTTGGCCGGTAGGGATGTCCTTGTCTCATCGCGCACCAGCGACTCCTGTGGCGGGCGCGCTAACCAAAGTTGCCAGTTGCACGGTGTTTCCTCCGACACATTGGTGCGGCTGGCTTCCGGGTTGGATGCGCGCTGTGTTAAGAAGCAGTGCGGCTTGGTTGGGTTGTGTATCGGAGGACGCATGACTTTCAACCTTCGTCTCTCCCGAGCCCGTACAGGAGTTGTAGCGATGAGACAAGATAGTAGCTACTAAAAAACAATTGGATACCAAGAAATTGGGGAGATAAAGGGGTAAAATAAAAATAATAAAAAACAATGGATGAATGAAACATGCCAAAAGAGTTTTTGGTTGGAATTTTCCTTTATCTGCCTGCTGATTGCCATCATCGGGCTTCCCATTGTATTCAAACTGATTGGGTATGTTAAGCCCCCCCCGTACATTCACCCCTGGCCCAATGATTCAGAGTGTTTTAATTGTCACATGTACAGGGTTGCAGGTGTGATTGCAGGGTACAGTGAACATTTTAGGCGTGGAGCTCCAACATGCAGGACTAGGTGAAGAAAAATAATGACAGTGGTAATAAAAACAATTGAAATAGCACTATATAATAACAACTGTGGCAGTGATGAATAAATCATGTCCATTGGGGTGGAGGCAGAGTAAAGACTGAGGGGATGCGGTGGAATGACCATAGGGGGAGCAGCAGCATGACCATCGAGTTGAAATAAAAACCAAAAAGTAAAAATATACAATCAAACAACTGCAACAGTGATGAATGTCGTTGGGGTGGGGCCAGATTAAAGTTGGCTGGGGGGTGGGGCAGCAGGAGAAGGAATGTCCATGGGGGAGTAGCAGGTAAGGTAATGTCAGAGTTGAGCGTGTGTGGGGGGATGTCCATGGGGGGGGGAGTAGCGTAGGTAATGGCCATACGGGGGAGTAGGTAGCTGACTAGTGGTGGCTATCCAGCAGCCTGATGGTCTGAGGCTAGATGATCATCTTGGCCTTCCTGCGACACCTGGTGTTGTAGTTGTCTTGTAGGTCAGGCAGTGTGTACCCAATGCACATATCACCCTCTGAAGAGCCTTGTAGTCCGTGGCGTTAAGAGTTGCTGTGATGCAGCCCGACAGTATGCTCTCGATGGGGCTCTTGTTGAACACTGTGAGATCCCTCTGGAACATGCCGAATTTCTTCAGCATCCTGAGGTTGAAGAGCCACCGCCACCTTCACTAGGTTGTCTGTGTGGTTGGACCATTTCACATTCTCTGAGATGTGTATGCAGAGGAATTGTAAGTTATGGACCGTCTCCATGGTGGCGCCGTTGATGAGGATAGGTGTTTGTCCAGCCTGGTTCCAGAGAATACAGGAGGGTACTGAGGATGTACCCTTGTGGGGCCCCCGTGTTGACGATCAGTGTCGGAGGTAATGTTGTCTACCTTCACCACCCGGGGGTGGCCTGTCAGGAAGTCCAGGACCCTGATGAATAGGTAGTTCAGACCCAGGGCTGTGAGCTTTGTAATGAGCTTATAGGGCACTATGGTACTGAAGGCCGAACTGTAGTCAATGAACAGCATCCTCACATATGCGTTCCTTTTGTTTAGGTAGGTAAGGGCAGTCTGCAATGCAATTGCGTCGTCCGTGGATCTGTCAGGGCAGTAGGCGAAGTGGAGAGGGTTGAGTGTGTCGGGGAGGGAGGTGACGACATGGTCTTTAACTAGCCTCTTGAAGCACTTCATGATGACTGAAGAGTGCTACTGGCACATACGCTTTGTGTCTGACCCGCTGAATTGCTCCTGCACTTTGTCTCTATACTTGTGTTTTGCCATCTTGATCGATCTGCGTAAGTCATATTTGTACTGTTTGACCAAACTATTGACCCCGGTCACCTTGCCCTGTTTATAAGCAGCATCTCTCTCTTTCAGTTTTCCTACAAGGCTGCTATCAATCCACGTTTTTTTATTCTGGTTCATTTTGAAAGATACTATCGGTGTCATGTTATCTCTGCGTATTCAGTGACATTATCTCTAGAGGAAACTCAGAACATATTCCAGTCCGCGTGATCAAAACAGTGGCGCGTGAATTCTGATTGGTCGGACCAACGCTGTACATCCCTGATCACCGGAAGTTCTATATTGAGTCTTTGTTTGTAGTCGGGAAGAAGCAAGATGGAGTCATGGTTGGATTTTTCAAAAGTAGGACCGTTGAGGGCCTTATACCTGTGTCGAAAATTCATGTAGCAGTGGTCAAGAGTAGAATTTTCGGGAGCACGGTTCTCAAATTACTTCTGTTAAAGTCCCCCGCCACAATGAACGCTGCCTTCGGGAATGAGGTTTCCATTTTGTTCAGGGTCCAATGAAGATCTTTGAGAGCCCTTTTGGTGTCAGTTTGGGGCGGGATGTACACAGCCATGGCGACAATCCCGGTGAACTCTCTCGGCAGGTAAAATGGACATCATTTTATAATCAAGTATTCCCGGAAGTCCCGGAAGCAGAAACCAGCAAGGTCCTGTACATTTCCCCCGTCACACCATGTGTTATTGGTCATAAAGCAGAGCCCACCAACCTTGCTCTTGCCAGAGAGAGCCTGCTTCCTATCTGTGCGAAAAACTGTAAAACCCGCTGGTTGTATATAATCCGTCTAGATGCCGGAGGAAAGCCAAATCTCAGAAAAACATGTTAGCGGATCTGATGTCCCTCTGGAAGGAGATCCTCACTCTGAGTACGTCAAGTTTGTTCAATGGGCAAACAGAACTTTGCAAAGCCATGAAAGTGATGTCCACCGAGTTGTAATGTTAGAGGGTTTTCACACTAACTAGACTTTTCTCAGAAATACCCTCTGCTACACATGTACTTGTCACGCCTGCCCCTGCACCCCTCGAGTGCCAGGCTTGCCCTTCATTACGCACACCAGTCACCATTATTATGCGCATCAGCGCTCATTGGACTCAGCGGGACTCCTTCACGTTGTTGATTGCCCCTCTATGTGTCTGTTCCTCGGTGTTGTTACCTGTGTCAACATTATTGTCGGAATGTCGTTCATCATCATCCAGATGATTTTCTTGTTTTGTTTGATGTTTGTTTTCCATTAAATGTTCACTCCCTGTACTTGCTTTTTGTCTCCAGCGTCGGTCCTTAGAATACTGCAATGTAAACTTGCGAACCTGTTGCCGTGTCTTTACTATCATTAACTGAAGACTTTTAGTTTTTATCAAATGACTCTTTGTAATTATTATTATGCGATTTAAACTGATTAATCATGTAACTGTAATTAACTAGGAAGTCGGGGCACCAAGGAGAATATTCGGATTACAAAGTTATAATTTTCCTAATATTTTCATATCTGATCAATAGTCTTTTGATTAATGAATTCTTCTTTACCTCGCGTTAGTCTCATTCCAAATGTAAATTGTTGGTTATCTGCACGAACCCAGTCTTCAGTATGAGTCATCCATACATCAATTGTCTTAAATAATTTATTTATTAACTAACTAAACAATCACAGAAGTGCACACACAAACAAAGTAAATATGGTTACAAGAAATGATAGAGGAATGTGCCCTAGTGGGCAAAACCGGCATGGCAGCTTGTTAGACAAAAGGGAGTGGGGGTCAGCTGAGAAGTCACTACAGAGTTGATAATTATAACAATCAATATATATATATATATATTTACGAGTCTGTCCGCCCTCTCTGTCGTGGTTAGAATGGATAGTTCAGAGTGACATTCATTCATGTCGTTATGGATAGATGTTTCCGCGGTTGTCGTTCTTCGCGTTCAATGATACCGAATTCCTAGCTGGAGACTAGTAATTCATATCAAAGACTTGTTCTTATTCTGTCGGTATCGATAGTCTAAGAGTTTAACCACGTGGTATGGTTAAAAGATTCAGCCATCTACTCAAACCTTGGCCCTCTCGTTATCGAGGTAAGCTGGTCTACAACCTTTGTCCTTTCGTAATTGAGGGAAACATGGTCTGTTGAGAAATTCTCAACGTGGGGGCTTTAATCGGGAGAGCAGGAAAAGGCCTGTCCCAGGATGCCCGACCCATAACTGTGCTGGTGGGCGGTCCTCTGGTTTAGTTAAACTCCAAAGTGAATTGGAGTTTCCTTCATTAAACAGTCCAAAATCACATTACACAATTTCACAAACAGTATCATCCACACTCATTCATCTTATACAACTATTAGATGTAAACCTCATATCTGAGGGTATTATAGAAACAGCGTTATGGTAATGTGGCCGTATTGTCTCCCATGACTTTCACAAAATTGTACCAAACGGACCAGTTTGTAGCTGGATTCTTCACCAATATTTTATACCTTCTCCAGAACATAAATGTTGTTCGGACCTCAAGTTCTGTGAGGTGGAAGAAATTCCTTTGTTCTCTTCTATGAAAATTCACTCTGTCTCTCTACTGTGGCCATGAGGAGATAATCTCCCCCAGGAATTTATGACTTCTCTCGGACCACAGCAGCCTGTGTGTAGGAGACAGGGGGATGGGGCTTGCTGTACCCAAAGAGGGCAACGTCATGACACTGTCATGCCTCGACCGCTGCCTCTAGAAGTAGCGCACGACACTCGCCCGCCAGTTGCCTCCCTCTACACTCTTGGAAAAAAAGCAAACGAAAAAGGATACTCATCTGTACCCATAGGAAAATAATTTTTGGTTCCAGATAGAACCATATTGGGTTCCATGTAGAACCTTTCCCACAGTTTTTCTGGAAATTGTAGTAACAGCCTGAAATGATTGCCCTATCTTTAAATCTTGTGTTTAATTTTTTTTTGCATGGCTGAGATCCAGGCAAGAAACAACCTCCCTAGGGAATTATCAAAGTTTTCAGTGAAACGTCCGCATTCAGCTACAGCCAGCATGTTTTTGAGGATGCAGGAATTATTTTGTATGCTAGCTAACGTTACCTAGCTGTGTAGCCTATATTATAATATGAATGACACTGTATGATAACGTTACAGTACTTTTATATTTGACTAGGAGGGGTAAACATTCATGATTGATATGCCAACGTTACTTGATCATGAAGCAAGTTTGTTCGCTAGCTCATGTATTGTCAGCTAATTTTAATGTGTATGGACAAGAAAAGAAATCCTTAATTGTCTGCAAATGCTTGTGGATTGTTGCATTATTCACGAGAGTAATATGGTTTGGTTGCATTATTCAATATTGTAGTATGTTCAGAAGAAAATTTGCTGGGATCGTTAAATAGTTTGTGCTTGTGGCTTCTGAAATATTTACGGGCAGTTTGAGCTGAGGAGCGAGAATGTTGCTTTGCCAACCACAATGACCGGTAAGGCAAGGATGTGATGTGAATTGAAAAGTAGAAATCTCTTTTGCCTGTCCGTTCCTCAGACTCTCCATCTCTCGTAGTGGGAATAGGGCCTTATTAATTTTGTGTGTTTGTCTTTGACTGTGTGTGTGACAGACGAAAGCGGTGTGTGTGTGTGAACTCTGTAATGACTGATAGTGGGAGAACACCAGCCTCGTTGGAATCTCTTCCTGGGGAAAAAGTGGGAGATGGAGAGCAAATAAAGATATTTGACAAATAAACCCCATCTCTCTCCTTGGCCTGAAATGCACCATTATTTGTTAATACATTTATAATAATGTATTCAATATTTTATATATCCATCTAAAAATTAAACTTTCTTTTTCTGCAGTTTTTGTTTTGGTCTCTCCTGTGCCATAATGTCAATATCAGCGTACTATCCTCGATGTAAGTGACAGACATTATCCCCAACAACACAAAATACACACAGTCACTTGCTGATACCTGTAGATGACAGACCTAGTTATTTTTAAACAATGCTTTGCTGCTCTCTCCTTTTATCAGGGCTCTCTGCTCTCATCTTTCTGGCCCTCTCCTTCAACGGCTTCGGTGGCATTTGCTTGACCTTCACCTCCCTCACGGTGAGACACACATACACACAGACAGACAGAGAAAGGAACAATATTTCACTGCGACACTGTTCTCGACACTGTTCTCTACACTGTTCAGACAAGACGGGCTGAAACCCTGGCCCCTGTCACTTAACATACAGACCGTTCCTCTGCGCTGTGCCGGTTTCTCTCAGAATGCACTCAACAGATTCTTTCAAAACGGCAACGAAACTGCTTTCAACATTGCTTCTAAATATGAATCCACATATATTTTTTCTATTATAATATTAGTTTGTGTATCTTGCTCTTTGCAAAATGAGTGTTAGTCTAAGGAAGCTCGCATGTGCCTAATGCTAATCGCTTACTAGCTAGCTGCCCTTTAGCTAGGACAAAGCAAACGTTAGCTCTAACACAGGTTGCTACCTGTGGTGTATATCAGCATGTTTGTGCAATGGCGTCTTCTGAATCATATAGCCTATTCTAAAATCTTTGTCTAAATGTAACATTTATGCATCTATTCAAATGATATTAGGGTCCTCTGAGAAACACTGACCAGCACTTTGGCTCCTATCCTGTCATAACACCTACCTGGATTTTCTGTTGATATGCCAAAGAACACCAACCATAGAGTAATCATTCTATTAGATGTTAGATGTTGCCCATATTGCACTAACAACCTGATAACCCAACCTTCATGCAAACATTTGGTGGCTTAGAAAGGAAAAAGGCTATCTTCTTCAGATGTGCATCAGAAGTAGGATTAATTTAGGCCCAATGTTGGCTACATCTAAATCAATAAAAAATACATCTGGTGCTCCTACATTATGTGGTGCTCCTCTTTTTTTAAAGTTAGGAGCATTAGTGCTACCAATAGAACATTTTAATTTATACAACTGGTGGGTGTAATTCTGAATGCTGATTGGTTAAAACCATATTCCAGCCGGTGTCTATTCCACAAGTTACCACTGGCTAAATCTATGACATTAAAATGCCTATTTACTCAGTTTCAACCGACTGCTCAATCCACTGTCTCATCAGCCCAGCCATGCACTTTATACATTTGAACTCCACTATAAAAAAGCATCTAGACATTTAGACAGACATTTACTTTTCAACTGTGGAGACTTGTATAAACCTTGCTGTCTGTCTCTGACATTTGCAACATTGTTTCAATATTCAAATTCGATCTCCAGCTGTCCCATAGTAATGAACGTGTCTGGATGAGACTGGGGCAGTCAGTCAGTTCGAAATCATGAATCAGCTTGCATAATTTGTATGGATATATACAATGAAATGTCAATTGAAAAAAGGTCAAACGAAACAAAGTGCAGCTAGTTTGCAGTCTTTCCAGCTTCAATTTGATGTGATTGGGTTCTCTGTTGGCTCCTCTTCTCTGTCCTGACGAGTGAGCACATTTTCTATGCCAGGCGAAATCACACCTCATTAGTTCATTGTCCTGGATGTATTCAAATAAATGTCACTAGAAAACAGCTTATAATATAATAATAATATATGCCATTTAGCAGACGCTTTTATCCAAAGCGACTTACAGTCATGTGTGCATACATTCTACGTATGGGTGGTCCCGGGGATTGAACCCACTACCCTGGCGTTACAAGCGCCATGCTCTACCAACTGAGCTACAGAAGGACCTTATGCGAATGCAGCTACTTTGCTGTTATTCTGGCTGCACTGACGTAACGGTAAGTTAGCTGTAGTTGGCTAACTAGCAAGCGAACGTTACCAGCCAGTATGGCAATGGAACATTTAGAACCAACAACTGAGTCTCATCCATAGATGCAGAACAAAAAGACTGAACGACTGGGTCGTGTCTCTAGCAACCGAACCGATAGAACGAATGACCAGCCAGCTTGGGTAGGAACCCGAGATTTGTGTCAAGGCTCTTGGTGAAGAATGAAATAGTACGAATAAATTAGTCAAAATAGCGTTTCTAATGAAAATGTCGATCATTATTTGAATATGTTGGTAGCCCGTTGTATTAAAGTGATAATGCCCTCAAAGCCGATGTTTGGAGGATATATTGGCACTGTTAACAACAGCCGTGCCTATTTTATATATATATATCGTCCAAACACTGGCTTCTCCGGCATTGTCACTTAATTAGAGCCGTGGTTGTAGGGGCCCTATAAAATCAGTTATCTTTAGCTAAATTCTAATTTCCCATTTTAGTATTTTTCTTATTTACCTTGTTTCATTCAGGTTTTACTCAATCACACTTTTGTGATTCTTTTTTATTTTAAGTCCCCAAACAATGCTTAAACCACATCGGGAGATCCCTTTCGAGGTCTGGAAACAGTAAATAAAAAAATGGGGGGGGGGGGTGTAATTGCCCTTTTAATTCAATTTTGCACTGTTTGTCTAGCTGTGTTTTTTATGTGCTGTACATTTGACAGTGTAGGCTACATACAGTTGGGGTTAAAAAGTATTTAGTCAGCCACCAATTGTGCAAGTTCTCCCACTTAAAAAGATGAGAGGCCCTGCGATACAAACAATTACACACTGCTCAAAAAAATAAAGGGAACACTAAAATAACACATCCTAGATCTGAATGAATGAAATATTCTTATTAAATATTTTTTTTCTTTACATAGTTGAATGTGCTGACAACAAATTCACACAAATGATCAATGTAAATCAAATTTATCAACCCATGGAGGTCTGGATTTGGAGTCACACTCAAAATTAAAGTGGAAAACCACACTACAGGCTGATCCAACTTTGATGTAGTGGCCTCCACGTGCCTGTATGACCTCCCTACAACGCCTGGGCATGCTCCTGATGAGGTGGCGGATGGTCTCCTGAGGGATCTCCTCCCAGACCTGGACTAAAGCATCTGCCAACTCCTGGACAGTCTGGTGCAACGTGGCGTTGGTGGATGGAGCGAGACATGATGTCCCAGATGTGCTCAATTGAATTTGGGTCTGGGGAACGGGCGGGCCAGTCCATAGCATCAATGCCTTCCTCTTGCAGGAACTGCTGACACACTCCAGCCACATGAGGTCTAGAATTGTCTTGTATTAGGAGGGACCCAGGGCCAACCGCACCAGCATATGGTCTCACAAGGGGTCTGAGGATCTCATCTCGGTACCTAATGGCAGTCAGGCTACCTCTGGCGAGCACATGGAGGGCTGTGCGGCCCCCCAAAGAAATGCCACCCCACACCATGACTGACCCACCGCCAAACCGGTCATGCTGGAGGATGTTGCAGGCAGCAGAACGTTCTCCACGGCGTCTCCAGACTGTCACGTCTGTCACATGTGCTCAGTGTGAACCTGCTTTCATCTGGGAAAAGCACAGGGTGCCAGTGGCGAATTTGCCAATCTTGGTGTTCTCTGGCAAATGCCAAATGTCCTGCACGGTGTCGGGCTGTAAGCACAACCCCCACCTGTGGACGTCGGGCCCTCATACCACCCTCACGGAGTCTGTTTCTGACTGTTTGAGCAGACACATTCACATTTGTGGCCTGCTGGAGGTCATTTTGCAGGGCTCTGGCAGTGCTCCTCCTTGCACAAAGGCGGAGGTAGCGGTCCTGCTGCTGGGTTGTTGCCCTCCTACGGCCTCTTCCACGTCTCCTGATGTACTGGCCTGTCTCCTGGTAGCGCCTCCATGCTCTGGACACTACGCTGATAGACACAGCAAACATTCTTGCCACAGCTCGCATTGATGTGCCACACGACCTGAGCTGCACTACCTAGCCACTCTCATGTTACCACTAGAGTGAAAGCACTGCCAGCATTCAAAAGTGACCAAAACATCAGCCAGGAAGCATAGGAACTGGGAAGTGGTTTGTGGTCACCATCTGCAGAACCACTCCTTTATTGGGGTTGTCTTGCTAATTGCCTATAATTTCCACCTGTTGTTTATTCCATTTGCACAACAGCATGTGAAATGTATTGTCAATCAGTGTTGCTTCCTAAGTGGACAGTTTGATTTCACAGAAGTGTGATTGACTTGGAGTTACATTGTGTTGTTTAAGTGTTCCCTTTATTTTTTTGAGCAGTGTATAATTCTGCCAGGTAGGGGACTTTGCAGTCAACATTTAATTGGGAAGAGTTTTGGGAAGACTTTGTTCAAATAGCGCATAATGCCTGAATTCCGCATCGCAAAGATTCAACCAAGACTTACATTTGAATCGTTTAGCAGACACTCTTATCCAGAGTGAATTACAGTTAGTGCATTCATCTTAAGATAGCTAGGTGGGACAACCACATAGTGCCTTCAGAAAGTCTTCAAATTTTGTTGTTACAGCCTGAATTCAATATATATTTTTCTCACCCATCTACACACAATACCCCATATAGACAGTGAAAACATGTTTTTAGAAATGTTTGCAAAGGTACATAAGTATTCATACCCCTTTGCTATGACACTTCACAGTGAGCTCCGGTCTATCCAATTTCCTTTGCTCATCCTTGAGATGTCGCTATAGCTTAATTAGAGTCCACATGTGTCCAATTCATTTGTTTGGACATGACTAGTATTTCTGTCTGTTTAAAAAATTAAAAAAATTAAACTTTTGTGGGGAAAAACTCATTCTGATTGGCTGGGCCTGGCTCCCCTGTGGGTGGACCTGGATCCCAAGTGGGTAGACCTATGCCCACCCATGGCTGCGCCCTGCCCAGTCATGAGAAGTCCATAGATTAGGGCCTAATGAATTTATTTCAATTAACTTATTTCCTTCCATGAAGTGTAACACAGTAAAATCTTTGAAATTGTTGCGTGTTGCGTTGTATATTTTTGTTCAGTATATCTGGCCTGAATGCAAAACCAGGCACAACTCATCTGTCTAACACCATCCCTACTGTGAAGCATGGTGTTGACAGCATCATGCTATGGGGAGGCTTTTCATTGGCAGAGATAGGGAGACTGGTAAGGATAGAGGGAACAATAAATGGAGCCAAATACAGGCAAATCCTTGATGAGAACCCGCTTCAGAGTGCAAATGACCTTAGACTGGGTGTCAAAGATTAACGGGACAATGACTCCAAGCATACAGCCAAAGCAATGCTGGAATGGCTTCAGAACAAGAATGTGAAAGTCTGAGTGGCCCAGCCAAAGTACAGACTTGAACATCTGTGAAAAGACTTGAAGATTGCTGTTCACCGCCACCCCCTATCTAACTTAACAGAGCTTTTGAAAATCTGCAAGGAAGAATGGGAGAAAATCCCCAAATCCAGATGTACAAAGCTGATCCAGACATACCCAAGAAGGTGCTTCTACAAAGTATTTCCTCACATTCTATTCATTTGCTGAAATGTCTAAACATGTTTTCACTTTGTCATTATCGGGTATTGTGTGTAGATACGTGAGAAATCTATTTTGAATTCAGTTGGTCACAATAAAATGCGGAATAGGTCCGGGGGTATGAATACTTTCTGAAGGCAGAGTAGCCTAGTGGTTAGAGCGTTGGACTGGTAACCGAAATGTTGCCAGTTCAAATCCCCGAGCTGACAGGGTACAAATCTGTTGTTCTGCCCCTGAACTGGCAGTTAGCCCGCTGTCATTGAAAATAAGAATTTGTTCTTAACTGACATGCCTAGTTAAATAAAGGTAAAATAAATAAAAAAAAAGGTATAAATAAATAGAATGATTTTACCTCAATGTAGCTTACTATCAGCAAAGTCAGATCTAGTATGTTTTTTAAAAATGTATCATTATACGAACTAACCGTTTCTGGAATGTTCAGTTTTTTCCCATCAATTATATAGCATTATTACAAACAAACAAAAAATCGCTGGCCTAACTGGGCAATTGACGGATAATTGACTGACCCAGAAGGTTAACAAAACCTCCCCGGGCCCGCAGCAGCCCTGTATGTTGAGCCAAGCAGTATTTTCAAATATAGGTCAAATGCATGGGAGTTTTATTTGAGTCAGTGTATTTGGGTATTTTCAAATGCATTGAAATATTTAACTACTTGTCTTTTCAAATTAAAGATATCTGAATATTTCGAATGTATGTGAAAGTAATTGAGATATTTAAAATAGTATTTGAACCCAGGTCTGACCCATATCACTGAAAAAACAATATAGTTTTTGACCTGTTTATATGATGTGTTTTTGCAGCACAAATGAAAGACAATTACCCAGTATTGA